>NC_069128.1:34705677-35005677 GCF_026914265.1 Mya arenaria | reverse complement strand
CAGGGGTTTAAATAAGACCCAAAATCAGGATTTTTTTAAAATTCCATGTCTGATTTTCATAGAATTTGTAGGTAAAGAAGCGCATTTGATGCACAACTCAAAATGTTTGTTTTCATGTTTATTGTTTATATTCAACCATAACAAGAGTCTAGTATAGGGCCGCATAGGGATGCGAGTGGGAGGGGTCCACCCCTGTCACGGGGGGGGGGGGTATGTGGGGTTTTCTTATTGAATGTTTTTAATATTTAAAATAGCGATTCACGTCTGTACAATACAATTATTTTACAAGGTTTAATAGTGTTTGACAACATTTTTCAACATCCCTTCCCATTTTCTATAGCATTTTATGAACTTTCATCTTTGAATGAACGAGTTCTCATTGTATATTCTGATTGGCTGACATTCATTAGCTCCACCTCCAGGCAATGTTTCACTAATTGGCTCTTCCTAATTATCGGATTAGAAGATGGGCGTTGCATGAATACACAGGTCGTCTGCTCATTACAAACAATAAGCTGTCATAAATTATGACACGTACAAGGCATATGGGAAGATGAAAGGGCAGTACGGCATGTTTTAAGCAGTCAATGGTGCACAGCATATGAAAAAGTCTGGTCTCATTAAGAGGCGTACAAGGCTATTAAAAGGAATTTTCAAAATGCACGGGGTCAAATTCTGGGACATTTTTGGTGATTTTCAGGACGTATAAAACATCTACGTCCGCTTATTGAAACCCCTGACTACATGCGTCCAACCATTTAAAGCCAAGTTTAAATGTTTTTGAAAACAATTTGTGATCTGTCTATTTGGAAATGAGAATTACACTTCCATTTGTAATTGCAGCACGCATGGAATTTGATCTTAAATATTCCTTAAGGTTCAGTATAAAGGAGGCTAAAAGAATTTACACCTAATTAATGTGTGTATACCAGTTTTGCACTGGTACAGAATCAGTAATCAGTCTTTGATGTAACCTTAAATTTTCCAAATAACTAAAATTCCAGTAAAAGTTGCATTTTGATACATGTAGTTAAAAATATTTTCATCAAGTTTTATTAATTCACCTTAGCCGTAGGCAAAGGGTGAGCTTTTAGGATCAATGATTGTCCATCGTCCATCCACACTTAGCTTGTTAACACTCTTGGGGTCACTTTTTTGCCTCAATTGTCACGAATCTTGGTCAGGATGTTTGTCCCAGTAATAACTCGGACGAGTTTGAATATGGGTCAAAAACTAGGTCACAACGCCCAGATATGGAAAAACCTTGTTGACACTCTAGAGGTAACATTTTCAGCCCAAATATCCTGGAATTTTTTAGAAAGGTTGTTTCGATGATTTCTAGCTCAAGTTTGAATATGGGTCATCTTGGGTCAAAAATTAGGTCACATAGTCCAAATCTGGAAAAAACTTTGTTAACACTCTCGAGACATTTTCTGCCCAAATATCCTGGAAATTTGCCAGAAAGGTTGTTTGATGATTTCTAGCTGAAGTTCGAATATGGGTCATCTGGGGTCAAAACCTAGGTCACAGAACTTAAATATGGAAATACCTTGTTAACACTCTTGAGGTAACAATTTCATACATCAGAGAAGCCAAATTCCTGTTTTTGCCCTTTTATTATCAACAAGTCTATAGCACAAAGTTTTACTGAGGTGTTAGATATAGGGCCATCTTGGCCCTCTTCTTAGATTTTTTAATGGTCATTTGAAAACTTACGTTTGATACATCGACCTCAAAATGGCATAAATGGAACCCCTAGGAGGGATTGCAAGGGAAATGGGCTTTGGTTTTACTTTCCAGGTGGTTTTGTATTTGCATCAAAAATGGGGGGGGGGACAGGACCTAGGGTCCCTGGGGTGCAGGGGCATTTGGTAGGGATTTTACATGTTGCAAGCAGTTCTTCACCGCAGGGAAGGCATTTTACCCGGGCTTGACTGGACCCACATTATTCAAAGTCCCCGCTATTCCCCGGAACTGGGGGGGGGGGTGTCATATCATCCAGGGAGTAGGATTACTGTATTATTGGTCCCAGTATCATCTTAATTCATGTTTTAAGTGCCATGAAGAAGTGTTACAAGACGATGATTTGGAACTGAACCATCTATATTTAGTACTTTTCAGAAAAGGATGCTCCTTTCTTACATTATACATTTAAAATTTAAGGTACACTAAAGCCTAGCTCTTTTACACGTCAGAGTACTTTATAGATAAAATTTTGTAGTGAATAGTGCAATATCTGGTAAGGTGGTAAGAATCCCACTCCGTAGTTGCGTTTTCTGGTTTTATTAAGCCATGATTTATAGGACATATTTAATTAAGTCTTTATTTTTTTAGGGTATATTTTATGATATGTATTAAAAATCTCTCATGTCATGGTCATCATAATGTATTGAATAAGGTCTAAACAAATGGTGCCCCAAGAACTACAGTCTGCTGTTTATTATGGAGAGCATCCAGTTCAGAATATTTGATTTTGTTCAAAATTAAGTTTTGATGTCAGATACAGCCCTGTGACATGTGAGGTACTCTGTGAAACACCTGGCCCCAATTTCTTGAAACTTATCAAGTCCCTAAGTAATATAACCGGATTAAGCTTATCTCACTATTTTTGTTGTTCCATAAAATGTGTTATATTTACTTCTTCAAGAAGTTTTAGAAATTATGTAGAAATAATCTGTATGATTATCAGAATAAACCATTTTTCATTTATCAAAATCCATTTTCAGTATGTATTTTGGCTAATTGAAATAAGCGACTTAAGCCTGTTAAGCTTAAGAAGTTTCGAGAAATTGTGTCCAGGGATTTATCTGGCCATTTTGGGAAAATTCCTCAGACATTTTGCATGTCAGGAAATTCGCCCAAATTGGAAAATTTTACTTAAAAAACCCCAAGCTTATCAATCCTGCAAATGATTAAATCATTAAATGTTTGCTCTTTCAAACAACTGAAACAGCTGGAATATCAATCATTTTTAGTCTTGCAATATTTCTGAGAGGCTTCCAGGGGGATTTTGGTTTGAATTTCAGGAAATTTTTATGTTTAACCAAGGTTTTTATGTCCCCAAAGGTTGGCATATTAAAATCCCACTGTCCGTCCGTCTGTCTGCTAGTGTGTCTGACTCAATAACTTGTGTCCGGGCTGTTTCTTTTCCTTGTATGGACAGATTTTAAAATAAGGCCAAATAAAAAATAGGTCTGTTTCAGGGTACCCGACCTACCCTATTGGATTTCTGATTGTGTGGCAGGTATATTTCAATTCTTGAACTATATTTTCATGTCGGATATAAATTTGTCAGATACTGACTTTTGGATTCATCATCATTGATATGTCAGACTTAAGTGTGCAATTTTGGCAATAAAACCTGCATGTTACCTGTTCTTCAAACCTGAACCCCCAGGTCCTCTTGACAGCATTGAGGTTTCCTTGGCTGATGGCTTATATGGTAAATTGGCCGTCCCACTCTCCATGTAATTATGTAATAGGCATGTTAGCATACTACAGATGGTGATTGAAAGCCAAAGGGTGCATAAAACAAAAGTAAAGCCATTCCTGGAAAGTCTTTATAATAGCAGAGTGGCTGAAATCCAACCATCATTGTCAAAGTATTTAACCAGACATATAAAGGTTTCCTTTGAAGCATGGAACATGTTAAAAAACTGTTGATAACCCTGAAAATTGTGGTCTTTAATTAAATTCTTATTTTAATTGTTACAGCCTGAGTCAAGTGAAATCAATATATCAAAAACAAAATATTCCAACCTACCTTCTCTATAATTTTTGGCAGCGTTACCTGAAACACACCTATTATTTTATTTGGCCTAACTTGCGACATGTGTTCCACATACTAAGATGACATGTCGCGTACCTCTAAGGTCAAGATCACATTTATTGTTTATTCTCAATGGAGTGCTGCATATAAGACATAGAGCATAGTTTGTTGTGTCTGGGCTGAAATTTTCCCTTGTATGGATATATTTTTAAATAACTTGCCACATGTGTTCCACATATCAAGAAGACGTGTCGCGTGCAAGATCCGTGTCCCTACCTCTTACGTCAAGGTCACACTTAGTGTTTGTTCACAATGGAGTGCTGCATATATGGACATAGAGTAAAGGTTGTCGTGTCCGAGCTGTAATTAACTTTCTCTTGTATGGACAGATTTAAAAATAACTTGCCACATGTTTTCCACATACCAAGACGAAAATGTCAAATATGGGTGTTTTTTTTCTATGTTCAGAGGCAATTCAAAATAACTTGCCATATATGTTTTTGACATGTAAAGGCAAGATCAAATTTTCATGTACTAACCTTGTTCATAGGCCAATGTCACATTTGGGGGCATTCGTCACATACTGTGACAGCTCTTGTTTTATGATATATTTTTTAATGAGTTTAGGCAGATAATGGGGGATTCCACCGTTTTGAGGTATTGCATGTATGATCAATCCTTGCGATGTAAATATCTATCACAATACATGATGACAGACATTTCATACTGATCTCTGAATGGGATGAAGATCAATAATTTCTAAAATGATATTTCCAAAACTTAATTTATTAGGATTTTGAATAAATCAGCTCAGGTAAAAAGACTCCTAAAAAGTAATTTTTAATTTGGATTTTTCTGAAGATTGGGAAAAAGATTACATTTCTTGCTTTGAGAATGGGTCCAATAGTCAAACTCAGACCTGTGGTTATTTGAGTAAAGGCCTGGACACCTATCCAAAATCCAGTATAATTATGTTGACTTAATTAATTGTTAGTCAGTCTTTAAGATATGCCAAGTCAATTATCTATGTGAAGTTGAGCTTTCAGATGGAAATGTTTTTCAAAAGGTTTGAGATTTGAGCTGATAATCTGTACAAGTAATAAATTATAGCAAAATAAACCTGTGAGACTGATATAAGTCTGAATCGAAAAAAAAAAATCTGTTCTGTTTCTGTGATCAGAGTAGTCATTTGAGTTAACTTTAATCAATGTCAGGTTCTGCATTATGTTTGGTAAATTTAATCATCAATGCTCAATTTGAAGAAAGTCGCAAACAAAATAAAATTCTGCAGTTACTACTTTTAAATTATAGGCATCAGAAAACTGGATTCTAAAAAAAAATGTTTAAAAATTAAATTTAATAACAGATGACTCATTATAAGCATCTGATTGTTAACTAAACAGATTTACTGTATGAAAATCTCTAACATCATTACCCCTACTATTGCATATTTGCAATAATTGTGCTATGTTTAGCTCATCTATTTAAAGAATAAGGAGACCTATCCTAGTCACCCAAGCGTCGTTACCGCTTTTGTTAAGTTTGCGTACCACCTCAAATATTTTAAAGTCCATTGACATATGGCTTTGAAACTTTGCACACTTGTTCTGACACCATCATGCCCCCTGAACTGTACACAAGAGGAGGTAACTTGATCAAGCATTTTGACAATACTATGCCTCTTTTTCTAAATTAATGTAAATATCTCAGCACATCAATGATCATGTATTGCATTGACACCTAATCTAACAGTGATCCATGATGTTTTGCCAAAACTTGTCAATCCATACACTGATAAGCGGAGGAATAGTCAAGCGCGCTGTCTCTGTGATAGTTCTTGTTCTTTCAGTGTCTATAAGTCCTAAACTAGTTGTTAGAGGAATACTGGATTCTGACATTTATTTTTGTAAAGCTAATGGAATGAAGATGATTATGTAATAAAAGTGCTCATCTGAAAAGTCTTTCATGTCGGATTAAAATGTCACACAGTATTCACAAATGGGGTGTCAATTGGTATGTGACGGAATTTTATAAATCTGCAGTTAATTGCTCAATATTTGGACAAGACCTAATGCATCGAGGTTGATTAAGTTTTTTAACTTATCAGATACGTAATGAGAAAGGTTGATTAAGTTTTTTAACTTATCAGATACTACTGTGAACTTTTAAAAGAATATTTTATCATGAATAAATTGTTGTTGTTTTTTCAAAAAAGACACTTTCATGTGGTCTTAAATTTCTGGACTTCATTTCATTCAATAAAAGAAAAACAAATTTTGGGCCTGGGGTACTAGGTACGAAAACGTTTTGAAATACGTTTTTCAAGATTTTCCTTCCTTTTTGTACCCAGCTAAGAAGCGGCGTGATTCCCGTACTCTTTTGCTCATCTCATCTTCTGTCAGCAGGTTTTTATATCTAAGTTCAAACATTATGTTTTTTACATTTTTCTTAAACCGTTAAGTTATGGTTTAAGCCATAAAACATTAATTTTTCAAACAGAAATAGTAAAATCTACGACCTGATTTTTTTGCCAGCTATCTCATTGGTTTGCATATATTTAATCCTGCTCATTTGCAACAAATTATATGTATGCCTTTTTATGACATTTAATGGCAGATATGTAAAATTTTGGTAATCGAAACCCAAACATGCAATTCACACCCTTTAAGCCAGCAGAAATGCATATCGTAAGATGGTTGACGAAAATTACCTTCAGTGTTGATCTGTTTGTGGTGGAAAGGGATGGTTTCCCCTTATAGTGGTTTACAGTCACCACATCCGTGATCGTCATGAAGTCACCCGGCCTCACATCTGATGTTTCTGACTCTCTCCATAGAGTCACCTTGGCCCTCTGAGAATCCGCATCCAGAGTGATGACCTTTATGGCCACATCTTCATCGCACACTTTAACAGTGCAGACAGCCACCTCCTGCAATGTTAAGGAAATACGATTTTTTTCAGACTTTACACCTATAACAGAGTGCAAGTGCATTACATAGTTTCATGATTGGTAGTATCTCATAAATGATTCTAAAAATTGTTGAATTTATTAGATTTTTTTCATACATCCACTATTGCCGAAAGTATGACCATTTAAAATATGGTCATTTTTTAACTTTGCTGAAACTGCTCATGATGTTCCTATAATCTTATCAAAATTTCTAACGTTCCAAACAATTCAATTTTTTGATGAAAACATCGTGATTTCATGTCATTGTGCAACACGGTTGTCTGCATTTATAAACTTTAAGATGCACATTTCTACTTGCTTCTATAATGTGGAAAACAAGGTTAATTTAAACATATGGCAAGCGTCCAGTCTGATAAGCGTGCATGTAATAACTAGCATGAAGTGAGAAATTGGCTCCCAGAAAAACCCATTAGAGGTCACATGACCAGAAGGTATGAAAAAGGGGGCGCCAGCAGTAGTTTGTCTAAATACAATTAAGTAGCTTAATTAAACAAAATACCCATTGCCTTAGGTTCATGTCCTTGTAATCAAAGAGCACATTAGATTTTGAGATTAAGGCGCATATTTTCAGCTCTAGGGCCTTAATGGTACACAAAAACAATGTGGTGATTATAATCGACAATTGATCGGAAAGGCCTACGTCGGCAATAATCAGTAGTGAAATTTGAATAATCGATTTTAGAAACATGGAACGTTACCGCTACCGACTACCAGTAAAAAATATGCTCATCATTTAAATATGCTTTGTGTCTGCTAATGCTAGTTTATGTTGAAATGTTAAGGTGTTTGTATGTTAAATTATCTATTCTTGTTCTTATTAAGTCATTACGTCACTACATAAACATTATTACAAATTTTCTTTGTAATTTAACTGCTAAAATATTCGTTCTCATCTTCTCAGGTTTGTGGTTTTACAGTGACTTTTAAAACATGTTACCGTTTAATTCTAACCATGTAAAAATTTAGTTTTCTAAGTTTTCTGAAAGAAAATGTTTGTTTTTTGAAACATATAGAATATTCAACTTCTTGTAGTACGTGTTACTGACTGATTATTAAAAAGAAATTGATATTTTTCATTGTGTTTACTTTACACATGTACATGTATACATAACTAAATGTAAGACAAACAAGAGCTGTCACAGTATGTGACGAATGCCCCTGAAAGTGACATTGACCTAGGACAATGTCAATACATGAAAAGTTGATCTTGCCTTTACGTGTCAAATACATATGGCAAGTTATTTTAAATTGCCTCTGAACATAAAAAAAATACCACCCATACTTGACAATCTACACTGTTATGTCCTTATATTCAGCATTCCATTGTGAATGAACACTAAGTGTATCTTTTCTTAGAGGTAGGGACATGGGTCTTGTACACGACGCCTCGTCTTGGTATGTCAAACAAATGTGGCAATTTATTTATTTTAAAATCTGTCCATACAATAGAAAGTTACAGCCCGGACACACCAAACTATACTCTGTGTCCTTATTAGCAGCATTCCATTGTAAATAAACACTAAGTGTGACCTTGAACTTAGAGGTAGGGACACGTTTCTTGCACGCCACATGTCTTCTTGGTATGTGGAACACATGTGGCAAGTTATTTTAAAATCTGTCCATACAAGGGAAAGTTACAGCCCGGACATGACAACCTGTACTCTATGTCATTATATGCAGCATTCCATTGTGAATAAACACCTAAGTGTGACCCTGACCTTAGACGTAGGGACACGCGTCTTGCATGCGACACGTCGTCTTGGTTTGTGGAACACATGTGGCAAGTTATTTTAAAATCTGACCTTACAAGGGAAAGTTACAGCCCGGACACGACAACCTATACTCTATGTCTTTATATGCAGCACTCCATTGTGAATAAACACCCAAGTGTGACTTTGACCTTAGAGGTAGGGACACGGGTCTTGCGCGTGACACGTCGTCTGAGTATGTGGAACACATGTGGCAAGTTATTTTAAAATCTGTCCATACAAGGGAAAGTTACAGCCCGGACACGATATGGCCTAAAAAAATACATTTGGTTCGGGTTACCCGACCCTACCTACAGAATAGGCGCCCACCATACCATTTTTATAGTCAGTTTTTGAAAAAAAAAATGAAAAAAAAAAAATGAAAAAATTTTTTTTTTTTTTTTTTTTTTTTTGCTTTTCAATATGTAGTTTAAAACCTTAATTACTTATATAGAAGATAACTTTAACACCATTCTCCAATGATGAAAATGACATTCTTATATAAAGCCATATAAAAAAAAAAGCCTACCTACCCTACCTATTTTTGAAATGGATGTAACCCTAACCAAACAATTATTTTTTTTAGGCCTATGCAGCACTCCATTGTGAATAAACACTAAGTGTGACCTTGACCTTAGAGGTAGGGACACGGTTCTTGCACGTGACACGTCGTCTTGGTATGTGGAACACATGTGGCAAGTTATTTTAAAATCTGTCTATACAAGGGAAAGTTACAGCCCGGACACGTGTTATTGAGCCGGACACACGGACGGACGGACGGTGCGATTTTAATATGCCCACCTTCGGGAGCATCAAAATAGAGCCTGTGGTCTCATGTTCTGTAATAATAACTTGTAAACACTAAAGGTTTAAGACTAAGTTGTGTTCTGAATAAATAATGTAATTTATACAAAAAATGTTTAAATAACAGTGTAAGCCATGTAAGGTAACATTGGTGCTTAAAGCTTGTGCATGTACTGTATCTGTATGTCTTAAATATGATGATCAAAGATATTTCAATACTGATTAAATCGATAAATAATCGATCATTGATCAGTTTCATAAACCAATTATTGATAGTAATTTTCTGTCCGATTCTAAACACTATCCAGGATATTCCATACCTGAACGATCTTCCCAGACACGGAGACCCTGGTCTTTTGGGGTGATTGAAGTGCTTTGTCCAAAGGCACTGCTGCAGCAGCTTGTGGATTCACAAGTGCATCCCCAATGGCTGTGTGGTTCCAAGGGTGGCACTTTAATTCCTGCAGTCACGAACGCCTTCCTGTTCTTGGTGATGACCAAGTGACGAGCATCATCAGCTTTCCTTATGATGTCCCGCAACGCTAATGAAGCCCCCCACTCGCACTTAGGAAATTAACTGCCGTATTGACCTAGGCTAAGATGCAGTCAATGCCATCACTGAATGCCACCACCAGAGACTTTCTGTCCTCTCCGTTCTGGCCCGTATGTAACCACCTCCCCATGTGACACCACCTTGACTTTTAACAAGGTGCAATATGGCCCATTCCCTTTCTTTGAGAAGGCTTCGTGAATTGATGTCATCTGGAAAGAAATATCATATGAAACTGTATGATTACTTTTAATATATTGTACAAGACATTCAAACTTGGAATTAAAGATGTTGACCTCTTGGAAAATCTCCAGGGTCTATATTTACATTTTGTAGCATTGAAGTAATTTTATTAACTGTTCAAGACTTCATAAAATTTAAGACCTTATACAGACAAGATGACTTGTATATAACTGTTGCCTCAAATATCAGCACATTTATTCCTTGATACGAGTTATTCTCTTTATTTCAAGACTCATACTTTGATTTGAATGTTATGTCTTGGAAGTCTTGATTTGTCAAGTAACCCATTCCAAGAAAACAACAATTAAGATAGATTTTAGCAAATATTTTCTAGTGTGAAAATCTATGTATGGTTTGGCTAAATGGTTGCATTAACAACGTTTTCAGATCCGTTTCTTTACAGAGCTATTTTATTTTTTATTGCAATTGAAGAGTTATTTTTTTCGACTTCAAATGGTGTTTATGTCTTGAAATACTACATGCTCATTTATTGATTATGGATCTAGTTGGAATATGGACCATTTAAATTCAAATTGAGAGTCACTTTTGTAACTAAGCTTAACATTTTTTTAGCAATAACCTTCCCCATTGAACTCTAAAAGGTATACATACAAAAATATTACTTGTATGCAAAATCAATATTGAACATCCACTTAATAAATAACATAATTAACAAGATACAAATGTTTTTGAATTTTCATCATGGTAAGCACCACGGAATATTTGTTGGTGAATAAAGCCTCTGTACCTTAATCAAATGCATTTTGTTTTAATGGTTAAAAGTAAGGTCAATGGAACATGTTTTGTAGCAAACTCGATATTTTGTTTTGCCCTTCATCTTCAGGCCAGCTCTTTTTTACACAGGGTTTGAAAAAGCTCCTCGTATTTGGCTGATAACCAGAATATTGAATGGGCCAAATGTTGTTGGCTGATAACCAGAATATTGTATGGGCCAAATGTTGTTGGTTGATAACCAGAATATTGTATGGGCCAAATGTTGTTGGCTGATAACCGGAATATTGTATGGGCCAAATGTTGTTGGCATAGACATTTTATTTCTGACAGATTTGTTCATAATTTTGCTTTCAGTCTCGAAACAAACAACAAAACAAATGATTTTTATTAATTTTATATGAAATTTAAATAGAAGATTTACTCTAATATCTATACAATTTTATCTTCATATTTCCAAATTTGATTTGGTATAACTATGACAAACAAGAGGGCCCAGAAGGCCCTGTATCGCTCACCTGATCCAATTCAAGTGTAAAAAAAGTGTTTTCAGGGTGAGGGCAATTGTGACAAAACTCTTCTCTATCAGCCTTAGACCACAATTTTAAAGGATCATCTTCATTTCAGCTACTTTAGATTATTGAAGTTAAAGTAAGATGGTGATTTGGTTATATGGGCCTTACCGCATACTAATTAAGATTATATGGTGCCAAACAGGACTAAACATTTGGGTTTCACATCTCATTCACATCCCAATATAATCATGAGGTATGGAATTAAAACATTTTTACCTGCGAGAATTAAAAAATATATTACTTAGATCCTTCCTAGTGACCAAGTTGTCACCATCATGGATGTTTTTTTAATTCAATATCACGGATGACCCAGTTACAAACCTTACCTTGGTGTAATAAGTACATTCTGACAAGGTTTCATATAGATAAAGTAGAAAATATGGGCTCAACAGTGTTTTAACAATATTTTCTATGAATTGACTTCTTGACCTAGTTTTTGAACTCAGGTAACCCAGTTTCAAATTTGACATAGACTTCATAAACACAAACATTCTGACATAGTTTCATGGTGATCAAAGAGAGAATGTTACCTCTACAGTGTTTACAAGTTTTTCTAGGATTTGTGTGATTTAGTGGTCTGGTTTTTGACCTCTGATTACCCAATTTCAAACTCTACCTAAAAATCATCAAGAATAACATTCTGATCAAGTTCCATGAACATATGGTCATAAATGTGGCCTCAAGAGTGTTAACATGATTTTCCTTTTATTTGACCTGGTGACCTAGTTTTTGTCCACACATGACCTAGATTCGAACTTGGCCTCAAGCTAATCAATATAAACATTCTGACTAAGTTTCATGAACATACAGTCATAAATGTGACCTCTATAGTGCTAACAAGCTTCTCCTATGATTTGACCTAATGACCTAGTTTTTGACCACACATGACTAGGATTCAAACTTGACTTAGAAATTATTAATATAAACAGTCTGACTAATTTTAATGAAGATACAGTCATAAATGTGACCTCTAGAGTGTAAACAAGCTTTTCCTTCAATTTGACCTGGTGACCTAGTTTTTGATCACACATTACCAAGATTCAAACTTAACCTAGAGCTAACCAATATAATTTATTATGTGGATGGGAATGGGAATATGATCATTCTGGCCCAAAAATGACATTTTGAGATATTGTAACCTTTATAATGCCAAGTATTTCTAGAACAAGCATTTTCAGTGAAAAGATATCCCCCGCCAACGATGGCTTGTTTGTGCTTGATGGCTGGTTTGTGCTTGAAGGTTCATATAACATTCAAGTTTCATTAAATTCTAGCAGCTAGTTACTGAGAAACGGCTGCAAACAATGATTTTTTAATAGATCAAGGGCAATAACTCTAAAGAAAATTGACCAATCCAAAAGAAAAATAAACAGGCATCAGCACAGTATGTTGGTTCTTATTTATTCCAAGTGTCATGAAATTCTACCAGCTAGTTGCATAGAAAAGGCTGCAAACATGGATCTTTTAATAAATCAAGGGCAAATAACAAATATAGAAATTACACAATCCAAAATATAAATAAACAGGCATCATCACAGTATGTTGGTTCATATTTATTTCAAGTTTCAAGAATTTCTACCAACTAGTTACTGAGAAATGGCTGTAAATGAGTTTTTCCAAAAATCAAGGGCAATAACTCCAAGTACAATTGACCAATCCAAAAAAAATGAACACGCATCATCCCAGTATAGTAATTCATATTTATTTTAAGTTTCATGAAATTCTGCCAGCTAGTGACTGAGAAATGGCTGTGAATGTGCATTTTTCAAAAAATCAAGGGCAATAACTCCAAGGAAAATTGACCAATCAATTTTTTTTTGGACGGGCATCATTCCAGTATAGTGGTTCATATTTATTTTAAGTTTCATGAAATTCTACCGGCTAGTTACTGAGAAAACGCAGGTGACGGACGGACGGACGGACAGAAGGAAGGACAGAGGGAAGGACGGACGGACAACACCATTTCAATATCCCCAGGGTTCTCAATAAGAATTGTTGTAAGAGGCTTTCAAATACTTTGAAGAGGCCCAAACATCCGAGCGTCACAGACGCTCGCCTGCATGCCCCCCTCCCAGAAATTTTTTGATTTCTAGGTGTGAAATTGTGCATTCTGGGCTATTTTGACCATGATAAGGGTAGTTATTTTTGAAGACAATATAACACAATTTTGATTTAAAATGAATTGCTTTATTGAAAAAAAAAGAATCCAATTTTTTGTTAAATATTAAAAATGTAAATTTTGGACAACTTTAGACCTTTCCTCCACACAAGCGCCTTTTAGAGAAAATGCTCCAATTCCTACAATGATTTCAATAAAAAAAATCCTCTTTTTTGCCTCCATTTTGTTTCGGAATCATCGGAATGCCGAGCGAGATAAAATGCACGCGCTAAGTTAATATAAACAATAGGTATCGCAGACACAACACCACGTAAATTGTTAATCATGGTAAGTTAATTAATACTGACCACTTTCGATTATCATGTAAAACGTAACAAGAGATCCTTTTCGAAGTGCCGGTAAACATTGGAATGTTACTGTACACAAAGAGTTTTTATGTCGTTAATTTGTACAATAGATAAAACATATTTTCTTTTTTTACCACTGGTTGTTCACGGCGATGTACAAACAAACTTTTTTCGATTTTTAACCTCGCCATCTTTTTTTGCGACGTGGGGCTCAAAAATAGCAATTCTGGAAATTCCGATAATATCTATAATAAGCCGACCAATGAGAATTAACGGCTCGGTGCGCGTGCAGTTCAAAGAGCTTAGATGCGCAGGTCACATGCGCAGGTCACATAATTTAGATTTCCGGTTTCCGGCAGGATGTTTACAAAATTTCTTCGATATCATTTTTAAGAAATTGCCGATTTGAACCGGCCCAAATTCATTTTGAAGCGGCCTTTTAAGCCGTCGGCCGGTTCCTATTGAGAACCCTGTATCCCCCTCCCTATTTCATAAAAATCCAAAGTTTGTGTTCGATGCAAAGGATACAAACACAATCTCAATATGCATGTTGATATAATATGCTAATTTTTGTGTATGTACATATATCATGTATATAGATATAATGCCTTCATAGTAACTATTTGTACATAATATGAATATCACCTTTAATGGTGGAAATAAAGATGAGTTGAGTTGAGTTGAGTTGAGTCAACATTCACAAAACGTAAACAAATTTAGTACTTTTCGTAACACATGTGTAGAAATGAACAAAATGTGTGGTCTTATGTGTTTATTTAGAATGAAATATCCATGTCAGATTAGTATCATGTCAAGGACTATTTACATGTAACATTTAAGTTTTAGCACTCATCGTTTGATTATAAAAGTTAACGAAAAGTTCATAACTGCATTTGGTTGCTATGGTAACTATTGATAATGCCATTTTCACTCATTTTCTCAAAAAATAATGTTATTCATAAAGTTGTGTTTTAAGTTATTGACATTTTTATGATACCAAGCAATTGCAGAAATAAAATTTGAAGTTGCAAGTCAAATTAAAAAACAAAACAATGGATACTATATTTTTTTACGTTTTGTGAATATGGAACATTTTGTAACAGAGGGCTTTAACACAATTTGAACTAAATGTTCGCTAAATCTGTTCTTATTTTGAATGAAGTATACAAGACAAAATATTAAAATATAAAACTATCTTTACTAGTATCACATAAACTACAAAAGGAAAATAACAAGTATACATCGCTAATGTCCATAATGATAAAGAAACTTACAACAAAAGTCAAAGCAAAATTCAGTTGCTATGGTTACTTATGAAAATGCTATTACCAATCATTTTAGACAGTCTGCATAAAAAAGAATTACCTTAATAAAATTATTTAAATTATTTAAAAAGTTATTGACATCTTTATGATATAAGTATTTTCAGAAATTAAATATGAAGTTTTAAAAACTGTTTTAATTTTGAATACAATATCCATGTCAAGATATTTAAATATTTGACTTATCTTTACTAGAATTACATTGCTTATGTCAATAATGACATATAAGTTGGCCACAAAGGTCAAAGCAAAAATCGGTTCTTATGGTTACTTAAATGAAAATGCTATTTCCAATCATTTTTGAAGTCTGCAACAAAAAATGTGTTCTCAATATACAATACGTTTCACTTATTGGCATGTAAACGATACCAAGTATCTAAGATATAAAAACTTAAGTTTGAAGTCATTTTTGAACAAAGAAATCAGAAGATATGGATCATTATGTTACACATTGGTAAACCAGTTTGAAAACAATGTCCACTAAAAATGTTCTTATTTTTTTAATACAGTATCCATGTCGAGATACTAACTTAACTGTCTGTTATAGCTTATACATGAACTTATAGAAACAACGAGTACACATTGCTCATTATATGTACAAAATGACATAAAAGAACTACAGAAACAACAGTCTGTTGCTATGGTTACATGTAATATTGCCATTTTTCCTCATTTTTTTCAAATTTTCCACAAACATTTGATCTACAATCAACATTTCACCAACAAATGAGTAAATGACAATAGTTAATTCATTGAGATGTCATTTTCAACTGAAGCCATAATTATAAAAAAATGCATGTTCTTAAATTGTCAAGTCACATTTTGGTAATGCTAAAGGCCTAGCAAGTGATTAAGAAAAAATCTGCACGGTCTCTTTCATTTGCTAAAAAACAGAGTTGTAGTTTGCAATGATTTGGTAATAAAAAACACTTGCACAATGCAATGCAACCAATCAATAATATAAGTAATACACAAAAAAAGCAAATATTCTTTCTCATGTTTCAGATGACAGAGATACATAGATCTTAATTGTGTTAGTCTTTAGATGTAGAGGATATTACTTAAGTTGTTCAATACAAAGTTGATTAAACAAGTGTTTTCTGTCCAACTAATATAAAGGAACTTGGCAAGCCTATAACAATCTAAGTAAACAATTCCAATAAGTTATTTTGCATTTTCTCTCCTGTGATATAATATTCATATCAATCCTACTAATGTGAGTATTTACAGCGCTAAACACATTAATCGATACTAAAAAGCGTTCACATTTTCAACACCATTCATTATTATGATGTCATATTACGATTTATTACACTTGCTTAAAATGCCATTTATGACATAAGTATACTTCCAGACTGGTTTGACAAACAGATCTGTAGAGCACTAGATTTAACCAGTCCACATTGAATTAACACAGAAGGCTATGTTTGCGTTTACTGCCTTTCTGTGTGTTATTTTTGTCAATATCAACTTTGACTTTACACAGAATTGGTTTAGGGCATACTGCAGATCTTGATGACTCAGATCTAAAGAATGGACCAATAGAATCATGAAGGTACCATTGACGTGCAGCATCTAGGCATGGTGTGTGCTTTTGTTCAGGCAAAACACCACACTCTGGACTCATCCTCAAAATGTTAGCTTCAATTTTCTAAGGAATCTACAAACTCTTTGCATACTACAACTCCTGGTTTATGTTTTGATACATAGAAATGGTGGTATTTGGTAATATTCTTTAAGAGTTTTGAAATATGTATCTAAACATGATTTCCGACTGTGAAATGTGACTGGCTGCTGAGGGTCATTAATCAACTGTGGGATGTTGTGGCTTGACTTTGAAGAGGCGGATACAGTGTGGGCAATTTCTTGAAGATTCTCGGCATTACAGCATCGCAAGATACCGAAGTGACAGTCAGGAGCAAATTTGGTGTGCCCAACCAACATAGTGTTTAGCGTTACACTCTCATGCAGTCCTGAAAATTGTTGGAAGATTTAGTGTAAATAAAACTTATCTATATTCACAAAAGATAAACTTAGCAAATGATTTTAACTAGGGTATAATAAAAAATTCAATACATATAAATCTTACAATAATGGAGTGTTTACTTATATGTTTATTTGATTAACATATTCCTTATATCAAATTACTGCCAACTACGCTTTAACTTTATCCAGTTCTGCATCCTATTAAATTAGAGCACAAATCGCAGGTATCAATGATGTGATTGACTTCAAAAGCAGCTCAATGCATTTGTCCTAAAAAACCAGACAAACAATAATTAACAGATTAGAAAACTGACCTGTAATTACACGCCACATGGCATACCAAAGCACAGCATTGTTCTTGTTTTGGCCGACAGCATTATCGAAATAAACCTGGAAAATTTAATACATTCTTTTTTTCTTTTTTAAGCTATATATATATGCAGTATATGAAGAAAGCAATGTTATAATGAGGGACACATTTCATAAGCCATAGTTAAATCCAAATATCCAATCGTTATCAATCATCCAATGTGAAATGGAAAAAAAATATCTGAGTAAGAATGTGTTTCATGGTGTAATATATATGTTAAGTTTCATCATCTTTTATATTCACTATTGATTCTCATAATCTCTTCTCAGCAATAAGGATGAAGTTTGCATAGGCTATTAGAACCCTCAATCCATTAAATATTCTATAGATAATTTTAATGGGTTATCGTTTTAAAGCACTAAATACCTCAGCATGTTTTTCACCGACGCCATTGTGCTGAAAGTAGTGGTGGGCCATGCTCACAACACTGTCACTTCCTTTCCCCGGCAATTCGGCCTCGTCCACCAGATAAAATGTCTGCTTTCCTGTATAAATAATGTTAACTATTGTTAAAGGGACTATACACCAGATTGGCACCAAAAAATGTTTTTTTCTGTAATGAATCTCAGGACAATTATTTAATAAAATGTTGAACTCTTTGATATCATAATTGTAAAAAAAATACCAAAATATAAATGTTCGATCTGGAGTCGCCAAATTTGCAGTCCAGTGTTGTATTCACTGTGCTACGAAAGCTTACTCTAAACCTTTGGAATATTTAAGCTATATACCTAATTTGGTAACATCACGTGATAACATCGACAAGCCATTCAAGCATAAAAATGAATTCTACTAGGTATACAAACCTAGAAATCTTTTTTAATGGTAAAATACGAAAAAACTGAAAAATAAATAAATTGTGAACTATGTGGTACTTCAGTTAGTTAGTTTCAATGCATTGTACACATCAATACCAAGTTTTTGTCAGTTTTCAACAATTTTCTTCTTTTTTTAGCTATTTCATCAAAGTTATTGTATAGCCCCTTTAAATGATTTCACAAATAATAATAAAATTTTACTGAAATAGTCAGCAAGAAGATAATTTAGATATCCCAAAATGACACTAACAGATGGCTGCATAACTTTTACAGATCTATATTTTTAATTAAAATTCATTTTTATAATTAAAGCTAAGATCAAGAATGTTTTACTTGTTTAAGTTAAATATTTTGAAAGGATTTCTAAGTTTGGCCAAATTAAAAGTTTTTGAAAAAGAATGCAAAGCTGACAACATAAAAAAATCCAAGCTACAAATTTAATTCTGACTTGAAAATACAATTTTTAAAGGTACATATATATGGTATAAGATCTGTCTTATTCTGTTTCTACTTGTTTTATTCAGAGTGACATATAACCATAAAAAATATGCCTGAACCTTCGGTACACATGCCAAACACTTAACACTTCTATGGCCTGGCGAAATATATCGGCCCGACTTGTTGCGCATGATGTTGATAATGGACTTGCTGGGCAATATCCCATGGGTAGTGGTAGTGCACATCTGGGCAACATGGTTCAGCACCTTCAAAGACAATAATGATAGCATTTAAGAAATAAAATAGTAAATAAATATTCTATTTTATGAAAACAGGTGATCTGAACCCGTTATTCAGTTACATTCAAATGATAGTAATATAAACTGTATCAGAAAATGTTAAAGTTTGAGGAGTTCATTTGCAAAATCTGGATCATCATTTTGAATATATTTAGGTGTTGTTTTTTTCGGTAATTTGGGAATATGACCTATACCCATGAGATTGGGAATTTTTGCGTCAATTTTGGCAAAATTGGGAAATTCTTCATAAATAATTACAAAGGATATAATTTATATAATACTGTAATGAATAACATTGGTATTTTTAACATAATATGCACTGACTCTGTTAACACCTTAAATTTTTAATCCCTTGTTTTAACTCTTTGAAATAGTCAATTGTTTGATTAAGAAGTTCTTAAAAAATTCAGAGACAATTTAATGGGCTTATCTTCATTTTTCCTAATCAATTGGATACAAAATCTGCTGCCTAAAAATTATGACTTTCAGGCTCATGGAGAGAATGGAATGAATATATTACTATTTTTAATTGATTCCAATTTCCAAATAGTCAGACTTGTTTGCAATTGAACAAAAAAACAAATGAATCCATTTTGTAAAACTTCATCAACATGATTCCTTTGACATTCAACAAAAAGTAAATACACCATCATTATAATAAATAAATACTTGGTCATTTCACCCTGTTGTCTTAAGTTTCATTTTCACTTCTCAGTTTTGTCATTTTCCGATATTGGCAATAAAGGTCAATGTCATGTATGTAAACATGTAGGTGAGGCATTACAAAGAACAGCATTGTCTATAAATTATTCTAATCCCCTTCTGCACCAAATAATTTAGTGTCAACTTTAAATTATTAATCCTTTTGTTGACAATGATACCGGTACATGTTTTCAACACAATGTTTTAACTCTTAATTTGTTACACGCTTTCCGATTGGATAAAAAATATAGTTCAACCAATGAAAATCCACCTTTCACCATGACGCTGATATTACATCATTATTTGTTTCTGTGAATAGACACTTGCGGATTATGACCGAATACCGGCTATAAATATTGCCAAAAAAAATACCTGTATATTATTATATTTCAAAAGGTACCGTCGAGGCCTGTGACAACGTGAACTGACTCATAGTTTATTTAACATTTTACCTTGGCGGTCATTATCGGCTGCTAAAACAACAAAATATTTTCCAATAGGTGTCGCAGAATTCACTTCCGGGTTTTGTCAATTACTTTGATTGCCATGTGAAAGTACTGTCCAATTGCATTATCAAGTTATACTGATTAAACATAATCATTTAATGATTAAATAACATTTTATTTGCACTTACCAGTTGTAATTCCACAATTTGAACCCAGAAACGTTGAAGTTTAACACCGTATGTTTCTCGTGATAAACCGGGAAACGGTGTCTCTGTTATTGCGCTGTTCGTCAGAATGTGAACAAATATCGGTTATAAACAACCATTTCACGATCAAGCATATTCTGATCAATGTCCTTTCGTTTCAAAAAATAAAATAATACTGTTTTTATTTCAAAAACGCCTCACATCATCAGCCAGAAATGTTTGCACCTTACCGTCATACAAACGTAGTTACCAAAGTCCAAAAGCCGAACAGCTGACCAACTCTTTCTGTAAATTAAACACAAGTTAAAAGTTTATGATCAACTAAACGTCAACGAATAGTGTTGCAGAGGGTCTATTGCAGAAATTGACGTTTTTTTTATGTTGACAACAAATAAATAAGTTTTAAGCTCGAAAATACCATAAAACATCAAGGGGACAAGAATGCGCGATTTTATTCTCACCTTTTCTCGTTATTCACGTAAGCGCTACAATGATCAAAATCACGTTCCCGTCCACATATACATTCTGACCAAGTTTCATGAACTTACAGTCATAAATGTGCCCTCTATAGTGTTATAAACAAGCTTTTCCTTTAATTTGACCTTGTAACCTAGTTTTTAACCCCAGATGATTCAATATCAAACTCTTCCAAGATTTTATTGAGGGTAACATTCTGACCAAGTTTCATCAAGCTTTTCCTTTTATTTCACCTGGTGACCTAGTTTCTGACCGCACATGACCTAGATTCGAACATGACCTAGAGATCATTAATATTTACATTCTTACCAAGTTTCATGAACATACAGTCATAAATGTGACCTCTAGTGTGCTAACTAGTGTTGGGAATCGGTTCCAATTTTACAATCGATAATCGGTTCCACTCAAGTAACCGATTATCGTTAGTACAATCGTTTTTTTAAAATACTAGATAAAACCTAAAGTGAAGTTTTATTCATGCACATTATTAAACTCTTAATCATTATATGCATATACGTTATATCAATGATTGAAGTAATTAAGTGTTATATCAAAAACAGTTCAATTTTACTTGCTCATTGTGGCTTTCATCTGCCATTTTGTTAAAGATAACGTCTGATCACTTACTTTATTTTTTTCATTTTTTTGTTCGATGTTCGATTTTTACCAAATACAATCGATTGTCACCGATTTCAGGCACAACCAATCGATTTTCGATTATAATTGATCATCGAAACATCACTAGTACTAACACGCTTTTCCTGCGATTTGACCTTGTGACCTAGTTTTTGACTTCACATGACCCAGATTTAAACTTGATTTAAAGATTATTGATATAAACATTTTGACCAGCTTTCATGAAGATACAGTCATAAATGAGACATCTAGAGTGTTAACATGCTTTTCCTTCAATTTAACCTGGTGACCTAGTTTTTGACCCCAAATGACCCAGATTCAAACTTGACCTAGAGATTAATAATATTAACATTCTGACCAATTTTCCTGAAGATACAGTCATAAATGTGACTTCTATAGTGCAGGGATAATTCTAGTAAGCGATTTCTGCGATTTCTCGCATAAAAATCGCTGAAATCGCATCCAAATCGCTTAATTGCGAGATATTCTCGCACTTTATCGCAGTTTGTGTATTTTGTGTCTTTTGTTGTTTAACAAAAAAAAGCATCGTAGTCGCCCATGGTTTCTCGTTCATATTCTTTGAATTACCGACGAATGGTCTCCCCTACTTTGAATGCATTTGTCTTATCGAATGTTTTAATCGATATCGTCCACGCACTTGTTTTCAAGCATTTTTGCGACCCGGAATAATTTTGTTTTGCATTTTAAAGGCGTCTACAAATAATCGGAAGCGTCAAAATGTTAAATCAGAAAACGCTGTTTGCATTCCTTGAAGTAAAGCCTCTGAAAATAATTTAACAAGTTCAGATGAAAACAACATTGGAAAGCCTTCATCTCCCACAAAAAAAGTCAATCACCTTTCAGCAAAAATGGTTAAATCCTATTTTTTTCTCAAGTATGATGAGTATGAATGTTCATGTTGTCTGAACTGTTAACAAGTGTTCCTTTCAAACAAGTGTTTATATTATATCTATTTATCTATATATTGTCAATTTGTAAATATATTGATATTCATGCATATATTGTTATGCATTGTTTTATCACCGCGTTATCAATGTTTTATAAAACTCTCACTAAAATAAAAATTCTCTCACCAATTTTGGACAAATGGGAGCAATTCTCTCATTGAAAATCTGACATAGAAGTATCCCTGTAGTGTTAACATACTAAGCTTTTCCTTTAATTAGGCCTGGTGACCCAGTTTTTAACCCCAGATGACCGGATATCGATCTCGTCCAAGATCTTGTTGAGGGTTACATTCTGAGCAAGTTTCATTAAGATTGTGTCCAAATTGTGACCTTTAGAGTGTAAACAGTCAAATTGTTGACAACGGACACAGGGCGATCACAATAGCTCACCTTGGGCACTTCGTGCAAGGTCAAAGAAATTTCAATAACAAACAGAACAAAATGATCAACCAACACTTTCAATCATTGTGACCATATTAAAAAAATCAATCCGTTCTTGTTGTGAATACAAATCTCCAACGTTCTTATCTAAATGTTTCGTGTTTGTTTACAGTTTTCAGAAATGTAGTTCACAAAGTTTTATCAAAGTATTCACAACAAATCACAATGTTAATCAATTAAACATATCAATATTAATGTAAACAATGCCTATTTAGTATTATTACTAATTAAATCACCTAACTCACCTCAGCATTTACAGAAACACAAATCTCCCAACATCTTATCTAAACTGAGTTCGTGTTTGTTCAAGATATTGTTGAATAAGTAGTCTGGGGCATTTTGACATAAAAACCTGTTGAAATACTAATGTCGACAGTAGTGATGTTCCGATGATCGATTATAATCGAAAATCGATTGGTTGGGCCTGAAATCGGCGACAATCGAAAGTATTTGGTTATAATCGATTATCGAAAAAAAATTTTAAATAAATAAATAAAATAAAACATAAAAAAATAGTAAGTGTTCAGATGTTATCTTTAACAAAATGGCTGATGAAAGCCACAATGAGCAAGTAAATGAACTATTTTTTATTCAACAACACTTAATAACTTCAATCATAGACCTAAGGTATATATATATATGCATATAATGATTAAGAGTTTAATACTGTACATGAACAAAACTAAAACTCGGGTACTATCTAGTATTTTAAAAACCGATTGTACTATCGATAATCGGTTACTTGAGTGGAACCGATCATCGATAGTAAAATTGCAACCGATTCCCAACACTAGTCGACAGACATTTCCATATAAATTCGAATGCTCTTTTATCCAAAATCTGTTAAAATCTTTCTTTGTAAAATTTGTTGATCTCCTTAATAACTCTAAACATGCCGCCAAGAATAAATGTTTCCCAAAAAGACCGTTCCACAAAACTAAATAAAACAAGCATTTTTCAACGTTCTAGTTTTTTACCTTCCCCACCCACTTTTGCATCGCTGAAGGCCCTTAATTAAAACATGTATATCAGCTCTGCATTTACAGAAAATCATAATTAGCAAACAAAATTAACATATGGTTATTCACTCTGTTCCTTTAATTTACATATCGATTCCAAATAAAACAAAAATCATCAATGACTCTGAAACGGCTGTTTTGAATGGACTACCTTGTAGTGTATATGGTGTAACGGTCTGCTGTAGGCAGCAGATTAGTTTAACGGTCCGCTGTAGGCAATGGATGTGCGTTTATAGTTTAACATTCCATTATAGACGGAACTACGTTCATAGTACGTATGTTAACTTGGTTGGTAATATGCAAGCAAGTCCTGGGCTCTGTGTCAATTGAGAATTTACTTCTGATATAAAGACCAGCGGACCCCTTCATGGTCAAGCATGCTTTTCTCTAAAGGGATCTGTTGGTGTTTGTTATGTCGCACGCAGTTCTGGCTTCCATAACTTTAATTTTGATATTCATTTTTTTGATGTTTACAACACATTAAAGTGGCGTTTCCCCCATAGTAAAGTCAACCAGAATCAATTGAGTGTGATGATGCAATGCAATCACATGACCATGATGACATCGATGGATTCTATTTATAGAATCGGATTCACATTGTTCATTTAGTTGAATCCAATTTCAGTAAGGCTGAAAATACATTTCGATAAGTAAAAACAATTTATTTATTCCAAATTTGTTTTTTGGTTATTTGCTCATTATTTGAAATAGAAAAAATAACAGCAAAATAAACACTACATTTGTGAGGTCAAATGTAGGTTACATGGGTACTTTCTGAAAATCTTGGTGTCACATGATTAAATTTGAACACAACTATGACCTAGTTAAGGAATGCTTGTAATAGGATTTATTAATTTGCTAAATCAACTATCTTTAAAAGGTTTTTTGGTTTTGAAAATGTGTTTGTGAACTACATTTTACTTCATTTACCTGAGGATTTACCTGAGGATTATGACAGTTATTTTGTCTGTACAATGCACAGGGGCAGGTTGCGCTGTTTTGACACACCACGCCCCCATCGTTTTTTTTTTATCAATTTTTTTTTATTAATTTTTAGTAAGAATATGATGTGGTAACTGTAACTTGTGAAATTTGCCAAAAAAAATTTTTTAAATTTTTATTTTATTATCTTTTATTCTATTATCTTTGTAATAATCTTTGTAAAGGGTGATGACTTGACCCTGAATTTCCATATAGTTGCCGACATGACTATGTTTAAGAAGCCATAACTTTATCAAATCTTAACCAAACTCTACATTTTTGGACTTCCCTTGTAGAGTTAGTGTCAATCTTTAAGAAAATGTACAGTTTAACGAAAACAAATGCAATTTCAAACCCGAATTTCCTAAAACATGTTACTCGATGAACCAACTACCCGCCAATTTCACCGAAATTTTCCAGACTAAAATGCATTATCCCGCCATTGCAATATCAATTCAACACGTGTGCCCAAGAGAAACAACATATCTATCGCTGAAGTTCTTTAGCTATGTCGCACGTTACAATGGTTTACGAATTAGCCCAGTTACCTCAATTGGCTAGAGAAAAATGCAAGTTTAACAGTGGAAGTCATAGATTAGAGCTTCACAACTTCACATGCAGCTGATGCTAGTGTTCTGGCATTTGTGGGCTCGTGTTCCGCACTGGGCACATTTCTCCTCCCACATTCACTTTATTTCTATACTGTACCTGAATTTCATTCTTTTGAGATGTAAGCAAATGTTCAATCCCTTCTCAATAGACTATTCAATGAGTAAATGCTAAAAACACAAGCCATAACATATTCGGAAAGTGAAAAATAAAGTAAGAATATTAATATAAAGTCGCGAAAACAAATGACGAAACAAAATTCAAACATAAAAAGTTATAGCCACAATAATGCGCGTTTAGGGAACGTTTTTTAACATTTGGATATTTATTGTGTTCCCTATAACAGAGTCGCCAACACAAAAATTATCAAAGACTCTGAAGCGGCTGTTTATATGGACTAAAAAATTAATGCAGACGAACTTATAATGCGCGAGCAGTACCAGTATATGGAGAAAAGTTAATACGGCAGATCAGTTCTGAGCAAACTTACATCTCATTGTCAAACTCAAGAAATTCGAATCGAATTTTCAGCGAATGTAGGCGGCCAGCAGTTGCCGGTCATTTTTTTCTGAAAATGTGCTTTGGCTTTGCATTCGCAACTCCTCAGCTATTTTTGTTGTTTTCTCAAAAATGGCCGAGGATCTCCGAACGATTTGACTAAAATACGAAAAAAGGGTTATTTTCGCGAAAATAGCATTTTTTACTAAAAGACGAAAATAAGGTTATTTTTTTATGAAAATAAGGTTATATTGCGGAAGTAAGATTTTGAAAAAATCCGAAAATGTGGTAAGTTTGGCGAAAATAACATTTTTTGACAATAATGCATTTAGACTCCGAATGTGAACTTTGACGTTGTCGGTGCGTGACGAAATGGTAACATATGGATGTGAAGCCAGCAGTCTGGCAGTCTGGCAGTACAGCAGTGTAGGTATAGTACTAGATGGTAACATATGGATGTGAAGCTAGCAGTCTGGCAGTCTGGCAGTACAGCAGTGTAGGTAAAGTACTAGATGGAAACATATGGATGTGAAGCTAGCAGTCTGGCAGTCTGGCAGTACAGCAGTGTAGGTAAAGTACTAGATGGTAACATATGGATGTGAAGCTAGCAGTCTGGCAGTCTGGCAGTACAGCAGTGTAGGTATAGTACTAGATGGTAACATATGGATGTGAAGCCAGCAGTCTGGCAGTCTGGCAGTACAGCAGTGTAGGTATAGTACTAGATGGTAACATATGGATGTGAAGCCAGCAGTCTGGCAGTCTGGCAGTACAGCAGTGTAGGTAAAGTACTAGATGGTAACATATGGATGTGAAGCTAGCAGTCTGGCAGTCTGGCAGTACAGCAGTGTAGATATAGTACTAGATGGAAACATATGGATGTGAAGCTAGCAGTCTGGCAGTCTGGCATTACAGCAGTGTAGGTATAGTACTAGATGGAAACATATACTGAGAATCATAGAATTAATATGATAATGGAAATATATTTTAATTAAAAGTATATGTCTACACTGATCTATACTGTTTTGGACTGAAAGTCTGTATTATATTAATAAATAGAAACAATATTTACAATTTTATTACTTTCCTTGTTATAATAATAATAAATGACATTGTATTGTATAAATTCGTTATGCAGTGCACAAGGTCAATATAATAATTATGAACATGTACCTCTATGCACATGCATGCTTGCTCTGTTGGGACTTTCTTAAAAAAATTGCATCCATCATATCCAAAATTATTGTTGTAATTGAGAACATGTCAGCAATTGAAAAGGGCAGTTACCACGTAAGCTTACCAGAATGATATATACTCAAGTTGCCTCTCTTTGACCATTAATTTCCAGCATGCAGCTTCATTTTCAAGGCAACTCCAAGATTTAGCATAAGTGGCAAACATCATGATTTTATTTTGTCTTAGTTGGTGCTTTTTAGTGATACTTTGGTGGTCAGAAAAAATATCCCTGATTGTTTATTTGTGTACCAGTGCCATTGAAATAGAAAGTAAACAAGGACGCTATGGGGTTGGGTGTGGGCTCCCCCATTGCCCCGCAAGTGCTGAAATCCTTAATGCTTAAAACAACGAAAAAGTGGATCATGCTGCTCCTGTGACGCCTCTTGTTTGCTTTCAAAATTAATTTAGATTATGAATAGGAATTTTAACTAAAATTCAGTCTGTGGGAGTGCAGCTTTAAAGCCTGAAAATGCGATAAAATTTAGATTTTTTCAATTTTATGAATTATGATGACTCAGTAAGGTTAAGGTAGTTGGCGAAGAGTTTTGTTACCGCAAGAAGTATGCATAACCAGCATAATGTTCAACGAATGATAAACATTGCAACTTTTATATTCATGCCAAAAGCATTAATTTATATATATTACTTCAAGCGCAAAACATACTCGATAGCACCACCATTACTCGACAGCGCCACCACTAGGGCAACAGCGCCACCACTTTTATAAATATGTGCATTTTTCAGTTTCATTGTGTTCCGGCATAGGTACTATACATAACAGTTATGTTTGCATGCGTGAGAATGTTCTTATGGTGTGTGTAAGCACTAAAATTTACTTGCTATGCAATCAGATCTCAAAATATGCATTAGTCCGATTCGGGAGAAAAGCTCCGGGCACCGCAGTTTGCACAATATTGAAACGAAATAGTAACCAGCCTACAGTAGAAGTGTTCTTACACGGTACCACATTCTCCGATTTTCGAAATATGTCGGTTAAATGAAATTATCAAATAAAATATTAATCATACTCACGTTTGTTCATGTAAACATAGGACACAGCTCCACCACGGAAGTGTTGACAGCTCTTTTTCTTTGCATCACCGTAAAGTGGTGGAGCTTGCGTATAGAGGCCGTGGAGTATGACTTCAAATTTTGACTAATATAAGATGTGGAAAGAGTCAAAGCTTGCTACATTAAATTTATTTATGTACTGTGACAGCTCTTGTTTGTTTTTGAAATTATTTTGGATTATGAATAGGAATTTTAACTTACATTTTGGAGAATAAGTACATCCGTTGTCCAAGGAAATGGGGTATGTACACCCGCACGAAAGTTTTTCGAAAGATAGCCCTACTGTAATTTAATAAATTATTAGGGTTTTCAAAACAGGTAGAATGTTAAAGCTGCACTCTCAGAGATATACCATTTTTACAACTTTTTTTAATTTTTTTGTCTTGGAAAGAGCAAATTTTTGGGTAAATATCTGCAAACCAATGATAAATGATTGCTTACAAATAATCAGATCACAGGTTTTAAAATTTCTGTTCGAAAATTAATGTTTTTAATGGATTTAACTGTTCTTACGGTTTAAGAAAAATCCGATAAACATCAATTTTTGAACTTAAATATAAAAGTCTGCAATCTAATTTTTCTCAGCAGTCTCAATAACTGGTTAACATGGATTTCCGCAAAAATTGGCTTGTACAAAGACAAAAAAATAAAAAAAAGTTGTCAAAATGTTTAATCTGTGAGAGTGCAGCTTTAAAGATAAAACATAAACCTATCGTGATGTTTTGTTTCCACGCCCTCCATTTTTCCAATCCATTTGAAGCTTCAATGCACCAGTCAATTTTAACCACGCCCATCATGATAATCATACAGATTATTCCTACACAATTTCTAAAAATGCTTGAAGAAGTAAATATAACACATTTTATAGAACAACAAAAATAGTGAGATTAGCTTAATCCTATTATAAGGGACTGAAGAAGTTTCAAGAAATTGTGGCCTGATTCAGTACCAAAATGTGCAATCTTTTGTTGATGGTTATAAATATTATTCTTTCAAGGTAATCCTTGTAAAGTTTTCTACTTAATGCAAACATACCTAGATAATTCAAATAATTTAAATATCAAAAAGTTGTTGAATATTTAACAACTAGCATAATAAATTTCATGTTTTGGTGCCTTTTCATTTTTGTACAAACATTTTCACAATTTTGCGTCAATTGTCCAGCACTCGACACTTATTCAATGAAACTAACGCCTGGGCGATTTAACTTATGAACCAAAATGCCATGTCACTACACAAAGGGTGGAGCTAGCGGGTCAACTTAACGTGAACACCAAAAAAGTTTGAGTTCTCTTGGCTATCTACAGTAAATAGTGCTTGCTTTTTAAGCCTGTAATATCATTGCACTCGCTCCATTTACTTACACCTTAAGTAAGTGTGACCTTTTATTATTAATTATTATGACACCATCAGTATGACATCATAAACATAAATGAACTGCTTGATCAATTATTCCAGGTCCACAACCCAGTCATCAGTGTGGTGGTGTGCAAATTAGGAATTTTATCGGTTTCAATAAGAGTTGGGTTCTTTGTGACAATTAATTAAAAAATCCTCAAATTAGGGATGAAAAATCCAGGGAGAAGATGACAAAATTAGGAATTCAGAATGTTTTTATAGAAAAAAATATCTATTTGAAGGAAATTAAAAGCTATCAATAAAAAAAGGTGCCCTGTGAGGAGTAGTTGAATATCATTATGATAAAATAATATGCAAAATGCAAGAATATTTTTTATGACTACATTAGATATTGCAACAAAATCATGAATTAGCCATTACTGAATTGATAATAAGTATTAAAAAGTACATTTTAGACATGAATAGCATTTTAACTCAACTATGAAAGAAATTAACCCACACAAATTGACCTCCTATACTTCTGCATGAACCTATTCGCACTTGTTTCTGTAATGACTTTAAAAGAAAATGAGCGCAAAAAAGCGATGTTGAAATGTGTATAAAAAGGAAAAACATCTAGAAAAATATATACCTCACAATAACTATTGTCACTATTTATATAAGAAATATGGTGTATCAGATGGAACTCATCGTTATACAAACATTTCTTAGTGCTAAAAAGTTCTAGGTGCTTAAGGTTGCACATTGAACTCTTTCCATTTAATATTTTTTCATATTTCAGTAAGAACTTTTGGACAACTTTTAATTTAATACCTTTAATGACTACATAACGCTACAATTTTTTTACAATAGATGTATTTAGATATAATTATTTCCGACACTTGACCTCTCACTTTACAGGTGTACACTCTACTGCGTTACTATGAAAGCTACTCTAATAATAGCGAGACAGTGCTAAATACATATAAAATACCTGAAATATTTTGAAATTTGTCCTCGATTTTCAGAGACAAAGGTTAATATTTGCAATGACCTTGAGGTATATCGTGCAACACAGGCCCCTTGTTACGGGGCCAAATGTCACAAACCCATAATACAACAGGTATCATGGTCACAGTCGTAAGGTGAAGATCCTTTTGTCATGAGACGGTTGAATTAAGGAGTAAGATATGTCTCTCTAGATGCTTGGAGATAAATCGGTAGATTTTGGAAGTTTAGTCCCAGGTAGATAGTAAACACGTTGAAACACAAAACATGGGTACATAATAAAACACAGCGACAGTCCCAGACACTATATACACAAACTCGTGCATTTTGAATGGAGTTTCAAACACAAAACACGGATTCTATACACTGATCAGTTAAGTGCAAAGACCAACAAAACTTTGCATTTGTTATATCAAATGATGTAAGAATTTGGAATGCTGTGGTTGGACAAGGATATATATGGCTGTAAGCCTCATATCATCGATGGTCAATGCCTTCCAAGGTCCTGGAGGCTTTGGTCAACCTGTCAGCATTCGAAGCCCTGACCTTTCGCTCAGCAAGCGCACACGCTATGGCATCACTATAAAAGCTAGCTCTTAAGGAGACCCTGAGTTACAAAAATAAGTAGACAGGAATTTGTAGGTTGTTTTCGTCAATATAGTCGCTTGCACCTTCTTTATACTAATAAGGATGAATTGGATTACAGCGCAAACAAGAATTGTCACAGTATGTGATAAATGCCTACGAATGTGACATTGACCTATGAACACAGTCAGTTCATGAAAAGTTAAAGTTCAAATACTGACCTTTGATGTATGCATGTGCATACAACACACAATATTTATATGCCAAACACATGTGCCAAGTTTTTGTTGTAAATACAGCCCAGTTATGACATCTATGTGCATTATTACAGCATTTTGGACAGATTCCGCGATTTCAATATGCCCACATTCAGGGGCATAAAAATGAATAGCTCCTGCTTAATACAAACAGCAAAATAAAATTGTGCTCATCAAAGTCAAAACTGTACTCTGAGCAGCATTGAACATTGTACTGTACTGCTTCAAGATCACATATTGGAAGCTAAAAACAACGTATCCTATTATGCACCATTTGCTTGTATTCTTGGTCCCCCAGGTCTGAATGTATACCAGGGATAGCTGGAACATGAGTCGTGATTTTTCTGGCTGGACCGAAAAGGGGGGGGGGTACTTTTGAACAAATAGATCTTTAAAAAATTATTTCAATAAGCAGTTGAACTGTGTTCAGGTCAATATTTTCAGACTTTAAAAAGGATCTTTAGTTTTTGAAACTTTATGGTGATCTCTCACCCGAAGTACTGCCTTTGAATTGGCAGACACAAGTCAGGTGTGTCTCGTCTTCATGATATAAGAAGTTTTAAAACTAAAAAAAAAATTGGAAGAAAAATCTGTTTTGTTTTTATTAATTTCTCCTTCAAGACCTTTAAAGCATTTTGTTTTTATTTCCTCCTCCTCTAACCTTTATTGGGGAAAATCTCTCATAAATCTTAAGATTAAAAAAAACCTCTCTCCTTTTAAAGCAACATTTAGACCTTTGACCTCAAAGCCTGACCTTTGAGGTATTTATCTTGATTTTGCTAGGACACCTGCCTCATCATGGTGAACCATTATGGCTAGTGTTTCTTGAAATCCTACAATACATGGATACAGCCCGGATAAGAATAATTTCAACCATTGACCTCTGATTGTGACCTTGACCTTTGAGGTGCATACCTTGGTTTTGTGCATGATAGGCCTTATAATGGTGAACTCTTCATTGTAAATTTTTTATCTTATAATGCATGATCAAAATATAGCCAAGACAAGGATCATTTCAACCTTTAACCTTGACTTTCAAATAGGAGATTTTTATTTTTTGTTCAAAAAGAAACATTTGAAAAACATTGTTTATAATAGTTTATTAAATAATATACAAAACAAGGTGTGATAATGAATGCATGAAATATCAAAAATTGTTATTAATGACAGAACACTTTCTTAGAACCACAAATATTACATAATTATGTAATCAATAGAAAAGAAATGTATTTCCATATTCAATTTTATAAAATTTACATAATTATATATGCGTGTAAGCATGCTCTTTTTTCTGTTGAAAAACTTGTTAAGTACCCCTAAGACTTTCAACCTTCTCTAATACAAACATAGAAGAAAATAAATATTTTATGAAAACAAGAAACATTCAATGCCTAGAATCTCTGAATTGTGTTCAAAAAGGAGGCAGTCAGTACCTCAAAAATCGAAAAAGAAAATCAACAAAATTGATACCAAATTTGAAAATGTACACATCTGAAATATTGTTATTTATCACAGAAAATCACAAAACTTATCACAGTAAATCCAGAGCATATATTTAATATGATTAATGAGTACAGATTTGATGGATTCAAATCAATCATTATCACTTTTGTGATCAATAGATTAAATAAATATTTATATGCGTCTACGCCCGCTTATAAATTATTTTTTTCCCTATTAAACACTCATGAAATAAAATCTGAACTACAACAACCATAATATACAAATATAAACATAAAAAAATGACATTTTCACAAAAGTATCAAAACAAGAAACATTTGGTTATGAAGAAATTAATGAATTATTTTCAGAAGTAGGAGGTGGTCAGTCCCTCAGAAATCTATACGAAAATCAATAAATATCAAATATAATCATGTACTTCTAATTTTTTTCTAACACAAAAATTATCAAATATTATTTCATTTGTGATCAATAGATAAATATATTTTTATTTGCGTCTACGCTCGCTTATAAAAATACTTTTTTCTATTTAACAGTTGTAAAATAATGATTTTGAACTTAAACCTGACCAGCACATTAATATACATAAAAAAGGAAATATAAGCAAAAACTAAATTTTTAATGAACCTCTGAAAAATTGTTATTTATAACAGCAAAAAGTACACAAAACATATCACAGGAACATATTTTACATATCTAAATGACTACAAATTTGGTCGATTCAGAACAATCTTTATTTCATTCATGATCAATACAAAAAATGTATAAATTTAGTTGCGTCTACGCCCGCTTAAAATTTATTTGAATGCATGACCATTTATGAAATTAAGCTTGATCTTCAACCACCTCTATGTACATATAAACACATTAAGCAATTATTTACAACATATAGCAACACCAGAAACATTCAGTGGCCAAATACCTGAATCATGTTAAAAAATTTAGGTTGTCATTCTAATTGAAAATTAACAAGTATCAATATTAAACATGTTCATCTTAGTGTGAATTGAAGATGTCAACAAATATGCAAATAATGACTCATTGGTTAAGTATTTCCAAACAAAGACAAGAACTTGTCAAAAGATGTCAACAAACATCACAATGGGATACAAACAAAAAACCAGTGTTGATAAATTGAAGAATCGTGCATCAATATTAAAGTAGGTAACATATTTACTTTCGTCTACAGATCACCATCATCTACAGAGCACCATCGCTTAAACATGTTTCATATATACAACATACTGCATCATATAAGCCAATAGACTATAAATCATAACCTGATAAAAACTAGGCCAACTATGACTAACTAGCATTCCAAGTATATAATTCCTTGGTGCAAGCGTTCTTTATTTTTTAAGTGTGACATACAGACTAACCCCATGAATGGGCCAGACATAACAAATAGTTCCAGTCTAATAGCAATTGATGATATATAATAATCATTAAATGTTTTCAGATAGAAGTACCTACAGATCAGTTAATTTTTCATACAATTTGATTTCAATAATGACTCACAAGTAAAACTTCAACGATTCCATAAAAAAACATGATTTTTGGATCATTCATGAGCATTACATAAGTGGGTAAACAACATTTTCCCTAATCCCAAATGCATTTGACAACAAATAACTAATGAACAATGAATGAGAATGGGTGGTTATATATAGGTACCATCTTGAGCAAAGAAAAAATCAGCCAAATAAATTCCAAGTGCCCTAAAGTAAGTAAAAATTCTAAGTAAATTCTTTATTCATCTTAACAGCAACAAGCAAGTTTGTAACAAAGTTCAATAAATTAATTGTGTGAAATATGAGTAAAATGCATGTTTCAATGATAAAACATAAACACTTCAAAATGGAAATCTACTATAATGTGTCGCCTGTCGGAAGCACACATTTTTCTATAATGAGACCCACCATGGCTTTAACCCTGGACTCATTGACCCCAAAATCAACAGGTGTCATAATGAGAGTACTCATGTTCATACCTACTTATAACAGAAACAACCACTGATATTTCTGTTCAGTGCATCATGACCTTGACCTTGGACATTTTGCAATCATAACCCATGACCAGCGGTCATCTTTTGACCATTGCAATGTCCTGTCTGAGTTCATACACTCTTCCCCTTTTCAAATAAATGGACCAGAAATATGCAAATTTGTTCTGGTTAAGGTGGTTGTATGTTTACATAATGACCAATGTGCATACCAAGTTTGAGTTCAGTAGGAATTTATTGGAAATGAAAGTGTGATGTTGACCATACCACTAGCCAAAATATCCCCATGCTTTGCAGACTGACCAAAATATTTTTAGTAGTCATATACTGACAATGACCAATGTTCACTGTAACCATGTTAAAGGACTTCTTACAACCATTCAACAGGATTTGAAAGTTTGATGCTGATAATACACTACTGGACATAGAACCCAAATGCTACCCAGACAACACATCAATGGGAAAGGAAATGCTTAACTATGGTATTGAAAGTTAAGACATCAAAAAATAACTTGAATGAGTATCTACCTATTGCAATATGTCATGTTTGTTCATAAAAGTAAAGTAAATACTCAACAATATTTCAAATCTTTGCCAGCACAAAACATGTCTAGGAAAAAGAAGATTTCTCTTCTGACTACGTATGTAATTAAAATATTCTTAAATTAAGATAGGTAAATAATTACTGTATTCCTCTTCATATACAATCTGACTCTGTAACTAAGATAGATAAATAATTACTACATTCCTCTTCAAATCTGACTCTGTGACTAAGATAGGTAAATAATTACTACATTCCTCTTCAAATCTGACTCTGTAACTAAGTTTCTCTTCAAATCTGACTCTGTAACTAAGATAGGTAAATAATTACTACATTCCTCTTCAAATCTGACTCTGTAACTAAGATAGGTAAAAAATTACTACATTTCTCTTCAAATCTGACCCTGTAACTAAGATAGGTAAATAATTACTACATTTCTCTTCAAATCTGACTCTGTAACTAAGATAGGTAAATAATTACTACATTTCTCTTCAAATCTGACTCTGTAACTAAGATAGGTAAATAATTACTACATTCCTCTTCAAATCTGACTCTGTAACTAAGATAGGTAAATAATTACTACATATCTCTTTAAATACAATCTGACTCTGCAATTAAGATAGGTAAATAATTACTACATATCTCTTCAAATACATTATCTGACTTTGTAACTTAGATAGGTAAATACTTACTACATTCCTCTTCAAATCTGACTATGTTACTAAGATAGATAAATAATTACTACATTTTGTTCAAATCTGACTATGTTACTAAGATAGGTAAATAATTACTACATTCCTCTAGAAATCTGACTATGTTACTAAGATAGGTAAATAATTACTACATTCCTCTTCAGATCTGACTATGTTACTAAGATAGGTAGATAATTACTGCATTCCTCTTCAAATCTGACTATGTTTCTAAGATAGGTAAATAATTACTACATATCTCTTCAAATACAATCTGACTCTGCAACTAAGATAGGTAAATAATTACTACATTCCTCTTCAAATACATTATCTGACTTTGTAACTTAGATAGATAAATAATTACCTACATTCCTCTTCAAATCTGACTCTGTAACTTAGATAGGTAAATAATTACTACATTTCTCTCAATATTTTACAATCAGACACTGTAACTAAGATTGGTAAATAATTACTACATTCCTCTTCATATACAATCTGACTCTGTAACTAAGATAGGTAAATAATTACTACATTCCCCTTCAAATACAATCTGACTCTGTAACTAAGATAGGTAAATAATTACTACATTCCTCTTCATATACAATCTGACTCTGTAACTAAGATAGGTAAATAATTACTACATTCCTCTTCAAATACAATCTGACTCTGTAACTAAGATAGGTAAATAATTACTACATTCCCCTTCAAATACAATCTGACTCTGTAACTAAGATAGGTAAATAATTACTACATTCCTCTTCATATACAATCAGACTCTGTAACTAAGATAGGTAAATAATCACTACATTCCTCTACAAATACAATCAGACTCTGTAACTAAGATAGGTAAATAATTACTTCATATCTCTTCAAATACAATCTGACTCTGTAACTAAGATAGGTAAATAATTACTACATTCCTCTTCAAATACAATCTGACTCTGTTACTAAGATAGGTAAATAATTACTACATTCCTCTTCATATACAATCTGACTCTGTAACTAAGATAGGTAAATAATTACTACATTCCTCTTCAAATACAATCTGACTCTGTAACTAAGATAGGTAAATAATTACTACATTCCTCTTCAAATACAATCTGACTCTGTAACTAAGATAGGTAAATAATTACTACATTCCTCTTCAAATACAATCAGACTCTGTAACTAAGATAGGTAAATAATTACTTCATATCTCTTCAAATACAATCAGACTCTGTTACTGAGATAGGTAAATAATTACTACATTCCTCTTCAAACACAATCAGACTCTGTAACTAAGATAGGTAAATAATTACTTCATATCTCTTCAAATACAATCAGACTCTGTTACTAAGATAGGTAAATAATAACTACATTCCTCTTCAAATACAATCAGACTCTGTTACTAAGATAGGTAAATAATTACTACATTCCTCTTCAAATACAATCAGATTCTGTTACTAAGATAGGTAAATAATTACTACATTCCTCTTCAAATACAATCTGACTCTGTAACTTAGATAGGTAAATAATTACTTCATATCTCTTCAAATACAATCAGACTCTGTAACTAAGATAGGTAAATAATTACTACATTCCTCTTCAAATACAATCAGACTCTGTAACTAAGATAGGTAAATAATTACTTCATATCTCTTCAAATACAATCGGACTCTGTTACTAAGATAGGTAAATAATTACTACATTCCTCTTCAAATACAATCAGACTCTGTTACTAAGATAGGTAAATAATTACTACATTCCTCTTCAAATACAATCAGACTCTGTTACTAAGATAGGTAAATAATTACTACATTCCTCTTCAAATACAATCTGACTCTGTTACTAAGATAGGTAAATAATTACTACATTCCTCTTCAAATACAATCAGACTCTGTAACTAAGATAGGTAAATAATTACTACATTCCTCTTCATATACAATCAGACTCTGTAACTAAGATAGGTAAATAATTACTACATTCCTCTTCAAATACAATCAGACTCTGTTACTAAGATAGGTAAATAATTACTTCATATCTCTTCAAATACAATCAGACTCTGTTACTAAGATAGGTAAATAATTACTACATACCTCTTCAAATACAATCTGACTCTGTTACTAAGATAGGTAAATAATTACTACATTCCTCTTAAAATCTGACTATGTTACTAAGATAGGTAAATAATTACTACACTCCTCTTCAAATCTGACTCTGTAACTAAGATAGATAAATAATTACTACATTCCTCTTCAAATACAATCTGACTCTGTTACTAAGATTATGAGGTAAATAATTACAACATTCCTCTTCAAGGGGAAGGGATGACTGTTTTCGCTTTAGCTGCCTGGTATGATGGGGTATTGGGGTAGGGATGACTGTTTTCGATATAGCTGCGTGGTATGATTGGGTATTGGGGTAGGGATAACTGTTTTCGCTTTTGCTGTCCGGTATGATGGGGGTATTGGAGTAGGGATAACTGTTTTCACTGTCGCTGCCCGGTATGATGGGGTATGGGGCTATGGATGAATGTTTTTGCTGTCGCTTCCCGGTATGATGGGGTTATTCGGCTAGGGATGCCGGTTTTTGCTGTCGCTGCCCGGTATGATGGGGGTATTGGGATGGGAATGATAGTTTTCGCTGTCGCTGCCTCGTATGATTGGGGTATTGGGGTATGGATGACTGTTTTCACTGTCGCTGCCCAGCATGATGGGGGTATATCAGGGCAAACACCAATACAAATTAGTGATTTTTGGATTTTAAATATTTGGAAAGTTGATTAATGTATATGATTCTTTAAATTTAGTAAATTAATAATTTTACATTTAATACTTGCGATGAAATTATGTTTTTAATAACCCGACCAACATATAAGCTAGTTTTTTTATAAACAATGTTATTTTTCCATTTTAATTTTTAATTAATTGAAAAGCTATTTTTGCTATTTTTATATAATTAATTTTTACATACTGTAATTGGTATTTTTGCCAAGGATTTCAACTAAAATTGGACATGAAATGACATATGTTTTTAAAAATAATATGGGGTGTCATATAAGTAATTGTAGGTCATATACTTTAAAGAAGAAAAGCTGAATTTGAGATAAAGATGACCAATAAGTAATTATTTTACAATACACTGAAAAATATATGGTACCAGGACTAATAAATTTGAATGGCAAATAAGATATATGATTTGTATGTAAATAATGACCCACACACATGCACCATACATGATAACATTCATAACTATGCTAAAAAATGCTTCCTTTTTGACAGATGTAAATATCGGCATGTAGCAGATTGTTTAAATTCTGAACCGTGAAGTAAATTTCAATGGCAAATAAGAAACTATGATTTCAATTGAAATAATTGATCCTCTCCAGTATATGGTATACAGCCAATGAAGTTGGATGGGTTAAATTTTGTGTTTAAAAAAGAAAGTAGACCTTCCTGAATTAATAGTTTGCATTTTATCAGCAACATGATGAACATGAAATAATAAAGACTTTGAATTTATGTGCTTTGCTGCTGGACTCTTATAAACTGAGTTTAAAACAACGAAATATGGATAGTGATAGGGAGAGTGAGACACTGTTTTCACTGCGGCTGTCCCGGGTGATGGGTGATATCGGGGTCCACAGATGGATGATAAGAAGGAGGAGGAGAAATTATTTGAGGATTGAGATTTTGCACAACGTTGATAGCTTGTTACGTGATATAAATATAACTACATACGTATTTGGCAGTCAGAGTGAAGGCACGACAACTCCTGGGATGGAATCTGATACTGACCAGTTGCATTGCGATAAGACAAAACATGTGGCTCTTAACTTGGCAACCTGGAAGTATGGAAAGCCAAATCTGCTGGTGTTAAAGAATGTGCTCACTCCTCCTCAACACTGCTACTTACAGAGACTGAGAGGTGACTGCCCACTGCCAGAAGTACAAGCAGTAGGTCCTGATGATGTTCTAGATGGGGAAGGGAGAATAATATTGGCCAATACAAGAAATAAATGGCAGGACTTGTTACAGCAACGAAGTGAATCTGGTGAAATAATAAGACATGGCCCATCAATGTCACATGATGAAAGGATTGACATAGTCCATGGATACCATTGTAGCAAGCTGCCAGAAGAATGCGAGTTCATGTTCCACAGACCACGCCCTGGACACTGGCCAAGACCTGAAACATTGGCCAGTGCCAGGGAGACTGGAGTATTCTTAGTGCCACAGGGCTACACAGAGAGCCCATTTAAACAATCATTGTGTAGATCTAAAGCATTAATCCCTTCAAAGTTAACAAGTTACCCTTATTCAAAATGGCAGTGGAGGTTTTCAACTTCGTTAATGGAGCGGTTCTTAATGTTTGATTTTAACACTGTTCAAGTGAAGGTATATACACTGACAAAAATATTGAGAAAAACATGTTTCAAATCTATGTTTAGTGACAGATTCAGCACATTTCATATTAAAACAGCAATGCTATTTACAATAGAAAACTATCCTACAGAAATATGGAGGGAAAACAAGATTATTAAATGTGTGTGTCTACTTCTGACAACACTGAAAAGATGGTTTAAACAAAAATACTGTCCCCATTTCACAATATCTGGAGTAAATCTGTTTGTTGGAAAGTTGCATAATTGGGAACTTCCAAACATATGCAGCATTATTTCACATCTCATCAACACAAAACTGCAGTGTTTGTTTTTCACTCATATGGACAATATTGATATGAGATTGCTTCAATGCTCAAATCTTGAAATTGTATCATATGAGCATGTGGGCACAATAACTCAAAACTGTAGTGTTGTTCTACAGAAACTACTGTGGGATGTATTAGCTGAATTGACTGCTGTTTTAGATGTATTGATAACTGATTATTCAGCTGATGACATTAAAAGGCACTTTTTTATCCTACAGAGTATGTCTGATTCATCAAGTGACCTTGAACAGGAAGTAGTTTCTATGCTGACCCCATTCCTGTGCAGCACCCTTGCGTCCATGCTGGCTTCAAGGTGCATCAACCTGGGACAACCAATCACACAGGATATCTTCAACTGGTACCAGCTGTCTCTTGACTCTGACCTTATGTCCAGTAGGTTGAAATTTGCCTCCATGTTGTACTGCAGCGGTCAGTATGAGGAAGCTGCAGAAGTACTGACTTACTGTGAAGGGCTGCTGGGACCAGAAGTGTGGCGGTGCTGTAACCATGATGGAAGGAAATGCATTGAACCTAGCACAGAGTATAAGAAAAAGTTGATATTCAAATCAAACACAGAGATCCTGAAGAAATACATAATGATGTGTATACCCTTCACAAAGGAAGAAGTAAACTGTATTCGACAACATCTTGCATTTGAAATGCTGAGAAGTATAGAAGGCGAAGACAGATTGCCACCTGACAAGTGGAAGAACAATATAGTCATTGACTGTGTTCCATTCCTTTATTACTTACAGCATCTCACATACTGGGAGCTATACCAACCTAGGAGAGCACAAACAGCCCTACATAATCTACATGAGTACACAATGGGGACGGAACACGGCCATATTGACACAGCCCACAATATGCTGGGCCACTGCTTTGAACTTCAGAACAGGCAGGACCTGGCTTGGATGTGCTACAACAAATCAATGGAAATCTATGACAGAGACAATGTCTCCATCTGGCATGCAGCCAGAATCCTAAATCAGTTTTTACAAAGCTGATATCCACATTGACACAGCCTTAACCATTCTTAGGCATGAGTTTCATAACATGCAATGCTTAGATGTGCTACAGCAGATCATTGAAGATACATAACAGAGACAATGTCTCAATTTGGCATGTAGCCAGAGCACTCAAAAAGTTTTTACATTCAAACATAACTGCTACTCTTAAACGTGTTATTACATTGCCTTAACGTTTCACCACTTACCGGTAATACATGCAGATGTAAAACTTTATTTTGTTTGTGTGTTCTAATTGTATGAAACCCCACTTAATAGTGAAAGATGAAGAACAACATTTTAGAAAATTGTTCACTTATTTCTAAGAAAAAAATGTTGCCACAAAAAGAAGTCTTAAAATAGACAATATAATATTGTGGGTAGATGACGTTACTATTCTAAAGTGGTAAATAATCTCTTGTGCATAGACTAAATATTGATAATTAAAAATTATAAGTACAAAATCTCATTGAAAATACATGAAGCAGTAGTAGAGTTTACTAGTACACTCTGTCATGTTGCAAGATGTATCATGTTTTAGAGCAATCTCTCTTAAATTGTAGAAGCCGCTTGCCCCAGAAGCTATAATCATCTGTGAATTAATCTTAAGGGGCAAAAAACTCTCCTAAACTGTGGAAGAAGTTTGCGCCACTTTCTCATATTATAACCGTAAATGTGTAGATCAACTACAAAGGCAAGTTTATTTAAACCACATTGGCGCAATTTATGAGACCAATGTCAGACACTAATATACTTCATGCTGAGCCTGTGTACTAAGTTTCAGACCAATCTCTTATAAACTGTTGAATTAAACCTAAAAAAACCTATATTGTATTTAAGTGACTCAGTTTTAGGGCCATGCCTCTAAAACGAATTGGTCATGCAACTAACACAAATGTTCAAGGCACTTGTTTCTTTGTAATTTGTTGCAACAAGTTTCAAAACAATCCATTTAATCTGTTCGCAGAAGTAGTTTGCTCAACAAATGTTTGCAACAACGTAAGGCCGACAAACTGAAATGCTAACCGCCAAACAGATAAACACGCACACACACACGCGCGTTAATGCGCACGCACGCACGCACGCACACACGCACAAACACGCACGTACACACACACACACACACACACACACACACACACACACACTTTTGCCTTTCACTGACCTTCACATATGAGGCACTTATAATGAGTTTGTTTTGTCTTGATTTTTTAAATTGTCAATGGACAAATGTTATCAAAAGATTTGATTTGAAAATGAAATTTTTAAAACAATGAAATAAACAAAAGTGTGTCGCATTTCTGATATTTGAAGTTGATCATCTAAAAGAGAAATTATATATAATTTTATTTCTTTTGATACTTAAGAGAAACAAGTTTCTGTATGATTGGTCAATAAGTACAAAATGTCTCATGAATAGATTTTTTGTATAATATCTTAACTCATGATCAATCCTGTAATAATAATAGTAAAACATTAAAAAGACAAAACTTTTCGTAAGTTAATGTCACAGCAATGATGACTAATTTACAAAGAATTTATAATAAGCATTAAAAGCTATCTGATAACCAATTTTAAAGCACTCAGTATATAACCCCAAGTTTAGATAGCTACTTGTATAATAGCCAACTGCACCGTAAAGTGACATAATTTTCCTGCTTAATGTAATCTAGATTATGCTTCGATTATCCATAGATCTAGATTGTATTACATTGTTTTCAAACAAAGGTTGTTGCTGTTTTCAAAAATGACTGCCATAAATTGAATCATAATGTTTGATTCACACGGCGATATACTAAATTATAATACTAATACATTCCTTTGTTCTTAATCACATTAAAGAATTCATGATCGATAATTTGCATTGTTTGATAAAACTGGTTATACTCTACCTTGAATAAAGCGTCTAATGTATAACGAAAAGGTAATTCTTACATAATTCTCACTTGAAACAGATTGACTTATGATAATTGGAATGACGCTAAGTCACCCGATTAAATGTACTGCAAACATGTATATAGTTTTCAATGTTAGTTGCACAAGTTCCATGTTAATAATTGCAGCATACTAAGTGAAGCAATGATCAAGTACATTAATTGTTGAGTCGCCTGACTAGGCGACATATAGGGGTTACTTTTGTCCGCGGCGGTGGTGGTCGCGTCCCGTTTTCACTTGTCCGGGGCATATCTCGTAAACTGTGAGTGGTATCATCTTCAAAATTCATATGTAGACAGATCCCATTGAGGGCAAGTGTATTGCTTAAGAACTGTTACTCTTGCTTTCATATTTTCAGAGTTATTGCCCTTCAATTGTCCGGGGCATATCTTGTAGAATATAAGAGTTATCAACTTGAAACTTCATTTGTAGATAGATCTCATGGAGTGCAAAAGCAGTGCATATTAAAAGTAACTCTTGCTTTCTTAGTTTTAGAGTTATTGCCCTTTGTTAATTTTCATGCTAAAAGCTCACTTAATAAATATTTCTTGAACTTGTTACATAAACTTATACAGATCATATGTATACATTAAGGTATACTGTTCGTATTTTCCAGTTTGAAGTGTCAGCTTATGCCTGTGTTCCCAATTTCTTCTATCTGGCGGTCACCCTGCTGTTTGGACTCATCGTTGGCATCTTGGCAAAGTTCAGCTTTGGACGAGCTCTTATTCTGAAAGTAAGTAGTCGTAAGCTGTAAGGGACACTGTGCAGCATGGCGTAAAGCTGCAACTTTGTGTTGGATTAGCTCAAATTAAGCATGAACGATTAGAGGAGTTTTATTTGACGCATTTCTTGAAATACTGCACTGTCACAGTGGTCACAAATTCTGAATTATATATAGCAGGGCTTGTTCAAAAATTTGATGCCAAGCACTAGGATAAGAATTCGGGCTTGTTCATCCAAGTCTAATTTGCTGTCAACAGTCCCTGTCTAAGGTAGATATTGAGCAATTCCGTTTTTACCTTGTGTGTGTTTTAAAGGAAAGGGTTAAGATGTTGTCTTAGAATACAACCTAAATTTACAGCGAATGAAATTGCAGATAGGTAATCATTAAGTTTTAGGCGCAACCTTTAACTATCACAGGTGTTTAAAATCCTAATTAGTGTGGACAACGTGTCGGCAAATGAGGTTGTATTCTAAGTTCTTTAGATGACCTGAATTTGCAACGTTCACTCTGCCCATTATTTATCATTAAGATTTAAATCCTTTTCAACGAGCTATTACATAATCTTGGTGGAAAAGGTTTTGAAAATCTAAAATTAGGTGTTTGAAAAAAACCTTATACCCATGTTACGATGCATAACAAATCCCATTTCTCCAGCTATTAGCTATGTCAGGCATAACCATTTAGTCACATTCCTGTCTTTACTAAAAGAAAAAAAAAACTTGGTTAGTCAACTCTATATATGTCCTCACCTATATATGTATAGATAAAAGTCATATAAAAGTATGTTATAATTAAAGCTGCTTATCAATGTATACATTTTCTTTCCACCGTATCCACACATATTCACATTCGGTGTGTTCAAACAAGGAGGACCTTCCAAGAAACAGGTAGTGTATGATATAAGTAGACAATGAGGGATAGAACAATATCAGTGCGACAGTTATACAAACAAACGGTTATAATGAATATGACTATATCCTAAAATATTTCATTACCTTTTGTATTAGGAGGGCAGAAAATCAATGGTTGAATTTCTATCCATTATAAAATCCATCCATTTTCAATGCCTCATGTGTATAATATACAAGTTATAGAGTGAAGGTTTTGGCCTAGATTCCTACTAACGAAATCAGAGTCTGCCTAACTATAACGTTTATTATGCAACAATTAATAAATAGTTCAAATGAACTATCTTATAAAAAAGGCGACATGAACCTGTTTTAAGCTTCTTCTGTGGTCATATTTTTTACATTATTCTTGTTGGTCGGATAACAGGACATTATTCATTGATGATTATGATAATAATGATGATGATGATGATGATGATGATGATGATGATGATGATGATGATCTGTTTCATGTCTGTTGGTGAGAAATGTCCATGTAGCAAATCTATCAGGTAAGTTAGTTAGCATGGGTAACCAGAGATGTTTCTCTTCTTTGGACAGTCTGTCTGTGGCATTTATCTTCAATTTTATTTGGTGAAAAAATATCAAACCATGATTGATCAACATTTAACACCGATCCTTGAACAGTTTCCAAAGATTGATTAATGTTGTATTGTTGTCAGGGTCAATTTCGAATGTAGCACATGACCTCACATTAATCGTAGCTTTCTTGTCTGTCATGATTATCAATATATACTGCTAATAGCGTTTGCCTTAAATCAGGAGGACCATGGCTGTAACTTCATTAGAATGTGCAGAATTGTCCCTTATTCTGGCTGAAATAGTTGTCTAAATTTGTCACTTTGACTAAATAAGGAAAATGGACAAGAGTTGGCATCACTCTTTGGTGTTCTTTTGTTATCAAAACTGATTGAAATTTTCCCGACAGATGGAGACAGGAACATTTAGCATCACAGTGGTCGGCAAGGGTTGGAAGGAGAAGCTTCCTGATGCCGACACAGAGCATGACACAGTCCCCGACACCCAGATGATTGTGCGGGTGTCGGGCCCGGAAGCGGGATATGTTGCCACGCCCATTGTAATGGTTCAGTGTGCCTGTACTCTGCTGAGGGAAATCTACCAAGACAAGTTTAGGTATGATTAAAGCTGCGTTCTAACTACCAAATGAGCAGTACCAAAATTTATGCAACTGTTTAAATATATTAGAAATGATAAATAAGTATCAAAAACAATGGTTCTTATAAAGGAAACAGAGATTCATTTGAAAGAAAGGTGCATAGGACACAATTTTTCTACCTTATGAGACTATCGTTGATCGCTGTTAATATTTTAGGACCCACCAGTCATTTAACATTTGTGCATTTTAGCTATTAAATACACGGTTACAATCTTGTTTTCAATTAAGGGGGAAGTCCAAATAATGTTGTATTTTTTTATATTTTATTTTCTAAGACAAAGCAAAAAGTTAAAAGTAATAAAATATTGTAATTTCTAGGCATGCTATTTTTATATACAGGCTAATACAAGCCATTAAGTTCTTACAAGAGATTAGTTTGTTATGTATTTAAAATATCTTTCAGGGGTGGTGTGTACACAACAGCCATGCTTTTCCGAGAATCAATTCTGATTGAACGACTCATCAAAAACAACATCAAGTTTGAAGTTGTGAAGGAACAATTCCCACTGTCAACAATAGCTGGGCCCAAATTATGGTCCCTCTGTAAACAATAGCTGGGCCAAAATTATCGTCCCTCTGTGAACAATAGCTGGGCCCAAATTCTAGTCCCTCTGTGAACAATAGCTGGGACCTCAATATCAACACTAGTTTTATCTTTCCCATCTAATGTCATTCGCCATGACATAAGTGAGAATTTTGTATGTAAACTTCTTTTTATACAAGCTATGACATGCCTTTGTGTAAAAAACAATGAAGAGTATGTATATAATACTTAAGTAAAATAAATGAGCCTCTTTGAATTTATAAGTCATAATTTGTAAAGCTTTCTCAACCTGTACTTTGAGGTACACTATAAGGTACCTGTATACTATTATATGTATATACTATATATAATTATAATAATATATGTGATATTAACTATCTGTATATTTTAATAATTTTTGCAATCAAAAGTCACACCGTAATTCAAAAGCTTTCTGATTATTTACCTTGGGTTATGATATAAGCTACCTGTACATTCAAATAATATGGGCAATCAAAAGTCGTTATTCAAAAGCTTTCTTAATCTACATTGTTTAAGTAACACTATTTACTACATGTATATTTTTGATAAAGCCAAAGATAATTGCTAGTAAATACATGTAATAAGTCACATGATAATTATGATGTTAGTGGAAAACACCGAGTCCCAGTTTTCTGTGGCTAAAAATAGAATGGAGGCACCCATGTGTGACAAGTATTTAATTTAATATAAATTTTAAATGTACATTTAAGTAAGTGTTTCAATAATGTGTATCTGATTAGGTTTATTGAAGATGGATGCACACTAGTGTATAAACATGTTAATATTATTCGTTTGTTATTATGAATAACGGAAACATATTAAAAACATGCCCAAACCCTGATAATAGCAATTCAGAATAGCAGAAGACCTGATTGATATCAACCATTTGGCTTATAAGAATTATTTTTCGGTAGTTTATTTTCGATATATACACAAAAAGTGCATAGTGTCAAAGTTTACATTGTTTTCTTTGAATAAGGTAGGAACATTATTGTTGTAATTCTTTGCATTGAACATTGCTTCCTTATTTGTACATGCATTCGTTTGTTTTACTGTATGTGACTTTGTATATAACGATTGTTCTTAGTTTTACATTTATTAGCTTATTTGTGACTTGCAACTGTTGATGTATCGCTACAAAGAATATAAAGAAAACAGTTCTTATTGTTTCAGTTTATGAAAATATGTAATTTAATAGCATGGGTTGGAATCAGAGTTGACCATGACTTGAAAACATGTTGTAGCTAGTTGATCATTTTGAAGGTATTAACATTTAACTTATATCGCACATGAAATTGGCAATATGAACTCACCAGCCACTCACAAAACATACAACTCTGACTGAAATACAATGATCGGTTATCAGCTTGTTTAGCACCTGCTTTTAGTGCACTTGTCAATGGTATATAAATTACTACATTGCTATTATTTATCATACATAATTCTTGCTCGCGAATCATGCCATGAAAATCATGAGGCAAGTTACAAGACACATAACTCTGACTGAAATACAATGTTGAGTTATAACCCTTGATCAGCTAATAAATAGAAAAATGGTTTTGCACCCGCTTGGAGTACACTTGTTTGTAGTATATACATTACTACATTGCTATGGCTTTATCATACGTTATTCTTGCTCACCAATCATGCAAGGAAGACCATGAAGCCGCTTACAAGACACATAACCCTGACTGGAAAACATGTTGAGTTATTCCCCGTGATCAATATTTATGCGAAAAGCTACAGAAACAAGCACAGTAGCAAAAAGTTTTAACATAAACCCGGTTTAATGGCACTGGGTAAACGCCAAAGACATAGAACATAAACTCACAAACAAGAAACATGGAAAAACAGCACAAAACCCCACAAACAGCACAGTGCATACATACTATATATATATAAAAACTAGGTATGTTTATCAAGAATTGTTAGATACCGCCTTGAACGGTAAATTTACTGGGGGTTTAACTTAACGAACAGAAAAAGAACAATGTCAACGGCTTGCAATACTCTGGTCTGTACCCTTTAGTATTACAATTTCATACTGCTTATCCAAACATTCTCGCATGAAATTATACATTCCTACTCGTTTCATTAGAGACAATACCTTTAAAACGGTTTTCCTTTTTCAAAGGGAATGTGATCACCATCTCCAAAAAGGAGGGAGTTTTCGAAAACCTCTTTGGCGTAAAGCTACGGGATTTCTAACGCCATTATTTCCCAGAGTTTTTAAACACGTGCGCTTATATTTGAATTTAAAATGAACTCTTTTTTAACATTTAAATACAAAAATGGACATGGGCGCTTTTGAATTTTAAACCTTAATGACAGCGCAGAACGATTTATAAGCTGTTTATTTTGAAGGTTTAGTCTTGATAATTTGATTCCAGTAAAATCAAACAAATATCTAGCATATAGTTTGATCTTTCATTGACATTCACGGCTTTAATAGAGTATATTACAAAAGTCATCGTGAAACGTGAGTAAAATAACTCGTTTATAAGATAATGAAGTCAATTTGATGAAACATAGTAAGGGAAATAACTGTTGTAATGTGACGCAGAATACGGAGAGAAGTTACCGGTCCTAACGAATACATATTTTAAATGCAACTTAATATGTCGTGAACCGTATTGTCACCGTACTCAAACAAGAGGCAGTTGTTAATATATCAGATTGTCTACGGTTCAAATAGTGAAACTGTTTAGATGTTGTTGTTTTTTTGTTGTTTTTTAATATTTCCAGTTGTTGCTTATTTTTATGTTTTTTTCACAAACATGTTGATTGCTTTTATTCTTCTTAGATCAGAGGATGTGGAGGGGCGAACAGACAAAACAATCGGTCAAACAGTCACCGATTGTTCAGTATTTTCCAAACTATAACGAAAGATGAACAGCGGTAAATACACGTTTCTTGTTCTCTGCTAACGAGTCCCTATAATGCCTATTTCGGAAGCTTTTCTTTCAAGTTCTTTTTCTACCCAACGTTCATTCACTTGCTCCCAGCCGTGCGGGTTGTTCCGTGTCCTCGAATAACCAATCCTGTCTGACGTTTGGTTTTTGCGTCTCGATGGGGCTGTGACTTCCTAAACGTTACTTAGCGTTTCCAAGTTGTCTATGCTCGGACATCGTTCCTTTCGGTGGATTTTCTGCGTTATTTTCAAAGGTCAAGTTTGGCCCATTGTGGGCAATAATCGAATAGTTGGATAGTCCTGTTGTGTGTACGGGGATACAAGTGTCCAGGGATTGCATTACTTAGCGGTCACTTTGGTTGGCTACTTAAAGTTAAATGTTTAGCCTATTCCCGCCACATAATTATTGAAATGCTCTATCCGATAGTTTGACCTAAAATGAGTTATTTATACTTTTGAGATGGGTTAATATATAATTATTCAACTACTGTTAAAACTCTTTTAGCCGTATTTTTAATATATATTGAAATATTGATTAGGAATCAAAGGCTGTGTCAAGATTTTCCATTTTCAGTTGGTGGTGAAACCTCCATGCTCCATGTATAATGTATGCAGACGTGCTCTTAAAGATAAAGGGATTGTAAATAGACATATTTAACTACTGCGCACATGTATAGCCAATATACAACGACCAAAGCCCCGGTCAGACTCTTTTGACTGTGTCATTCAGTATGCATGATAAGGCTATGGCCTCTTTGATACCAGTTGTATGTCATAATAAATGTCCCAAGCTAACGGCGATCAATCAAACTTTCACAAAGTCAGGCCATATAATTGTGTCGTTGGTTCTGTTTTCTTCTTCTAAAGTATGGGGTTTACAATCAGTTCGACAATTACCTGAAACATTTGATTTAGCTTTGCCAGTAATTTTGAAAATATAACGTTTGGTTTATGTTACTTTATGTACATGTTTGCATGTTTTTTTCGCAGGCTTTTTTGCATGTTTGTTTGCAGGAGATCTGAATTATGTTGAACTGTTCATTTCTTTGGAAGCTGGGCCAGATATTAGGCTTAAGGGCCAGTTTTATTAAAAACTTCGTACGAACTAGACCCAAAATCTACGATCACTTCGCACGAAATTGCGTACGAATATTTCTGCGACCGTTTTATTAACACCTTCGTACATTATTTCGTACGAACACTTCGTACGTAATTACTCTTCAAAAGGAGGAAGAATCGGACGAAAATGAAAACAAACCGTAGATGTGAGTATACTAAATAAATATCGCAAAAAGTGATTTGATCTGCTTCGCTTTTCGAATTATCAAAGTAGATATTTACTATTTATTTTAATAAAAATAGTGGGTGGTAACCTTTTGTTGACTACGTTGCTATGGCAAGGTTTAATCCGCTTAAACAGCTGTTTCCTGTGTCACATTGCAATGTTTTCAGGTTATGACACATTTCGATACCATTCAACTATATTCATTCCTTATCGCTTGTACTATGTATAATAATTATTATGGCGTTAACATGTTAAATAATCACATCCCAAAAGGTATACTTGTCAGTACTGTACTATTACTTTCGTTAAATCTTTGTTCTCTTCGATTGAAAAACCCGGAAGAACAAATTTAAGAAAGAGTTTAGTTAGCGCATATTATTTGAACCGTTTCCTTAAGATATGTAAGTTTACACACTCAAATATGTTTTAATATACAATTTTATATACTAACCAGTATACAAATTGCATTTGTCATTATAAATAGGTATACCTATTGTCAATTACAATATAGCCTTTATTTATTATTGATATGATTTATTAAGTTTTTCATTGCAGGCAATCTTTTGAAAGAAAAGCTCAGTCATCTGAGATGCAGTGTTGCAGCCCTGAAAAGCATTGGGTATGACTGTATATCTCAGCATACGAGTAAACCAAATATTGCATAAACTATGCAAACGGTAATCGGGGAGAAGGATTATTATTAGATTTTTTTTATTGTATTTGGACCCAGTCTTTCAAAAACACATGCAATTGCCATTCAAACATAGTATGAAATAAGAAAATACTTGCTACTGCTTCTTGCATTCAAACCGATTTTTTACCAATATATGTAATCATAATTAATACAAAATATCACTGTCAGTGCAGGCATTTCATTTAAATTTGAGGAATGGCTTTTACAAAACAAATTTGTACTGAAGTGTTTTTTTTATCTCTTAAGATAAATGTGTACTATTACAAGAAATATTATCAAAAATTGTATTTGAAAAACATGGTAGACCATTTCTTTTTTATTTTACAAACAACTTTCACGTTTATTGGATGATAGTAAAGATTTTTGTATCTTCTATTTTACAGGTGCCCATCATAGAGTGTTTCCCTTTGCCTGCAATCAGGATACATCAACTGACCTTTGAACTTTGTTTTCCAACTTTGGATTCAAACACATGCCCTTTTGGGTAGGAGAAAGTCAGACAACCACCTGTGGCTATATCACTACACTTTTCTAAGTCTAGCTCTATGAGTGATCATGATGTGAAATAAAACAAAATGCAGTCATCTTTTTGTCATATTAAATAAGTTATGAACAAATACAATATTTCAAACATTTTATTCATTCTTTATTTTGACAAACAGTATGAATAAACATACATTATACCAATAGACAAACAAATAATTGGCAAAGAATGGGCACAAAAATATGATAATATTAAAGTTGGAGATTTATTGATTTTAATGTGACAGAAAACGCCCATATTTGCCAAAACATTGAATATCAAATGACAAGGCTTAAATTTACAAAATTCTGCCCAAATGAGAAAAGATCTGTGAGTTGCTGTTTGATATTTGTTTATAAAAGTCATGATATTTAAATCAAAGTTTAAAAAAACATACATGTTGCAAACGTAAAACAGTGGAGAATCTGATGTTATGTTGAAATGAAATACTTGTATAAGGTATTTAAACTGTATATGAGCGGATTCTTATTGAAATATGAGCTTTAAGTATTACTTTATTCCAAAATGGTGACCAAGAAGGTTTAGTTCCTTGTATTGGTCAATGTTATATTGTTCACTTAACAGCCTGAGGTAAATGCAAGATATAATACAGTCAAGTTCAGAAACTACTCAACAGTTATAATAATAAACCCTTCTTCTCAATATGGTGTACATTTGTGGGAAGTTATATCAAATCCTTCAAAAGGTTGAAGAGACATGGAGCAGACAAAATTTGTTACAGACGGACAGACAGACAACTCGAGCTAAAACAATTAATCTATTTCAGGAGAAGACATACTTATCCAAATGGTTCTTGAGAAAAAGTCATTGAAAATAATTTATAAAAAGTACAATAAAAAGGCAGTTACAAAAGTCAACATGAACACAAACTAAGGCTTAGGTGAGATGGATGAAAAATGTCTTACAACAAAATAATTGAGAAGTTGCCCAAAATGTTACAGCTACATGTAAGAAATGAGCCATGCTTCAATAAAAAATGTCTTATTATGCTCAACAGTAATTACATTGACAAAGGCATTCCTTTGTAGTATTCATAAATGGAGTAAGTAGCTGAGTCCTCAGATGACATAACAGTGCAGTATGTTGGTTATAAAATTTGATCCTTTTTAAAGGATATGCCAGCATGTATAAAGATGGTCTCTTCTTCCTGTATAGAGTCAACATCAAAGTCCACAGTATATAGATTCATGTGAGTTGCACGAAGACTGAATTTTCATGTTTAAACCATTTACAATGTTGAAATGATGTAAATAGTTGCTCAGATCACAGCAAGAGTAAACTGAATGAATCCATTGACGGTATTGAAACAGTTTCTGTTTGAAGGCTGTTCAACTCAAGCACAATCCTTTGATATGAGATGGTGGCATAAACTGTTTTGTGAATTCTGTCCTTGAAAAGTCTTTGGTTGTCTCAAGTATCACCTTTAAAAAACAGTTAATTTGAATTATGTAGAGATTGGAAAGTCTACTGCTCTTTCGGTAACTTTCATTCTAGGTTCTGAAGTATTTGTGACACGGCGATGAGTCTCTGAAACGAAAAACAAAAATTATTTTATAAGAGCATAAAAAAACAATGATAAAATAAAAAAAGAGTAGATATACAAGATATTTCAAACTTACACCTTTTAACAGTCACAGAATATTTCACAGAGCCACTTGTAAAATATGTATAATAAAACATCTGTTGTTTTCTCAGTTAGATAAACGGCACAACTCAAAATCTCTTAAAGCCGGATTTATAGACCTAAACATCATATACAAATATAATACAATATCATTAGTGTATTTTCTCTGACATGACAGACGGCTATAATGATACATTGAATTCGATTATTTGACAACAGACTTATCTGCTAGAAATCATTCAAAACCCTTTTTATTTCTATTGTTTTCTTTAAGGCTGCACTCTTACAGATAAACAGTTTTGATAATATTTTATCTTTTGTCCTTGAATGAGCCAATTGTGTTTAAACATCTGAATACCAGCGATATAAGAATGCTGACAAAAGATTTTATCACAGTTTTTCATATTTCTGTCGCAAATTAATGTTTTTGAAAAATTCATAAAACATCAATTTTTTAAAATAAATATGAAAATGTGATTTTTTTCAGCAGTCTTATATCACTTGTTGCTTTGCATTTTCACAAAAGTTTGCTTGTACCATGACAAAAAATAGATAAAGTTGTTGAAAAGTTCAATCTGTGAGAGTGCAGCTTTAAAGCCAAGCAAACAGTATTAGCATAGTTACATATATATCCAGTGATGTGTATCATTCCATATATATGCTACACATCTTTAAGCATACTGAATTTTGATACTGATTGCTGATAATTTCCATAAAATTCAAAGAATTGCTTGTATAATGTCTCCTATAATAATGTATAATAAAGTATTTAGATATAATTATGCTTAATGTTATATTATACAAATAGAAATAGAAAAGTATCGCAATTATCATGTATTTGTTCTATATCAAGACAGACTAGCCTTAGTGGGATTTATTCGCACCATTATGGTCCTTAAACAACCTGTTTAATAACTTGACCCCTTAGCCGAGATCGTTGCTAAGTTCTACTATTCAGCCTTTTTTGTTAATTAGCACCCTATAAATTTAAAACTAACATACACGATTTTGCATTCGGCTGCTCTAGACATGTTTGGCAGTCTGATTGAATTATCAGCAGCTCTACTAAATATAAACTTGATATTTGACTAGCCAGACGGAAAACACCGACATTTGACAAGACCCTTAACCAATTCAAGAATGTCGTATTTTATGCAGATTTTCCGAAAATCTGAAAATAGTAACGACCATCAAGGGTTTTGTTAACATTGTATCCATCATTGTTTATAACTGATAATAAAAGGGATTCAGAAATTCCATCGATTTTGAACGCAATCTACCGACTTGGAGACCCAAATCTACCTCTCTGACATTGCCAGAGGTTCAATTGTCTGCAGTTGACTCAAGCAATATGTCTTGATTGAACATATTCCATATACAATGCCCAAAAACATTCTGACCTAATTTGGTGATAAGTGGACACATGCTCATAAAGACACAGAACATAATAGACTCCGATGGCTCAAAGTCCTTACGCTTCAGGTGAAACTTTATGTCCCATTTTATGAGTGCAGGTGAAACTATATGTCCCGTTCTATGAATCCAGGTGACACTATATGTCCCATTCTATGAATGCAGGTGAAACTATATGTCCCGTTCTATGAATCCAGGTGAAACTATATGTCCCGTTCTATGAATGCAGGTGAAACTATATGTCCCGTTCTATGAATGCAGATGAAACTATATCTCCCATTCTATGAATGCAGGTGAAACTATATGTCCCATTCTATGAATGCAGGTGAGACTATATGTCCCGTTCTAAGAATCCAGGTGAAACTATATGTCCCGTTCTATGAAAGCAGGTGAAACTATATGTCCCATTCTATGAATGCAGGTGAAACTATATGTCCCGTTCTATGAATCCAGGTGAAACTATATGTCCCGTTCTATGAAAGCAGGTGAAACCATACGTCCTGTTCTATGAATGCAGGTGAAACTATATGTCCCGTTCTATGAATGCAGGTTAAACTATATGTTCTGTTCTTTGAATGCAGGTGAAACCATACGTCCTGTTCTATGAATGCAGGTGAAACCATACGTCCTGTTCTATGAATGCAGGTGAAACCATACGTCCTAATCTATGAATACAGGTGAAACTATATGTCCCGGTCTATGAATCCAGTTGAAACTATATGTCCCGTTATATGAATGCAGGTGAAACTATATGTCCCGTTATATGAATACAGGTGGAACTATATGTCATGTTCTATGAATGCAGGTGAAACTATATGTTCTGTTCTATGAATGCAGGTGAAACTATATGTCCCGTTCTATGAATACAGGTGGAACTATATGTCATATTCTATGAATGCAGGAGAAACTATATGTTCTGTTCTATGAATGCAGGTGAAACTATATGTTCTGTTCTATGAATACAGGTGGAACTATATGTCATGTTCTATGAATGCAGGTGAAACTATATGTCCTGTTCTATAAATGCAGGTGAAACTTTATGTCCCGTTATATGAATGCAGCTGAAATTATATGTCCCGTTCTATGAATGCAGCTGAAACTATATGTACCATTCTATGAATGCAGGTAAAACTATAATATTTCTATGAATGCTGGTGGAATTTTATGTCGCATTCTATAAGTGCAGTTGAAACTCTATGAATGCAGGATAAACTATAATATGTCCCGTTCTTTGAATGCAGGTGAAACTATATCTCCTCTTCTATGAATGCAGGTGCAACTAAATGTCCCATTCTTTGAATGCAGGTGAAACACTATAATATGTCACTTTCTAAAAAAAGGCATAGAAAAGTTCCATGAACAGACCTATAAAAATGCTAAAACATATTATAAAAGAAAACAAAATGTGTTGTAGTTTTTGTTATAATTCTATTCCAGAATTTTATATTGCTCTTTGCATATACACAATTTAAGTCTAAAAGCGCTTAATTATTTATGAATAAACAAGCGTCTGATTTTATCAGTAATCCTTTACATTTTTTTTAAAAATCATTTGAATGGATATAGCTTAATGTCACCGCAGCAAGCCATCAAGCGTGTCTATTGTCCCTCATCAAGGGGGCTTAATTTGACGCACACTGAAGCAAGGATTTGTTTGTTTGCTTTTTTTTTCTAAAGATCTACAAGCACCAACAAAATGCAATTTTGTAAGTAAAAAGCTGAGAAAGAAAGTAGCATTATAAATAGTTGTATTCATTTCAATTTATAACATAGACAACTAGTGTGGGGATTTCCTTTTGAAACCAGATCTTTATATACATTATCGCCTTTTCAACTTTAAATAATTTTAAACCAAGATTTGAAATATGATCTCATTTAATAATCACTCAACACAAGTAGGTTATGTATCAGGAATGAGGTAAAATCAATGCTTGATTTAAACCTGAATAAATTGTGAAGAAAGTAAACAGTAATTCACTACAAGATATATAGGTTAATGCAATATACATCTTAAGGGAACTAAATTTCATAAATTGAAACCATTTTAGAAACTCATGAATATGGGATGACTGTTTGTGCTTTCGCCGTCCGGTTTAATGGAGATACAGGGGTCGGGATGACTGTTTCGCTGTTGCTGCCCGGTTATATGGGGGTATTGAGGGTCGGGATGACTGTTTTCGCTGCCACTGCCCGGTATAATGCGGGTATTGGGGTCGGGATGACTGTTTTCGCTGCCACTGCCCGGTATGATGGGGTATTGGGGTCGGGATGACTGTTTTCTCTGTCGCTGCCCGGTATGATGGGGTATTGGGGTAGGGGTGACTGTTTTCTCTGTCGCTGCCCGGTATGATGGGGGTATTGGGGTCGGGATGACTGTTTTCGCTGTTGCTGCCCGGTATGATGGGGGTATTGGGGTCGGGATGACTGTTTTCGCTGTTGCTGCCCGGTATGATGGGGGTATTGGGGTAAGGGTGACTGTTTTCTCTGTCGCTGCCCCGTATGATTTGGGGGAGGGGGGGGGTTAGAGGTGTATGTTTTCGCTGTCGTTGCCCGGTTTGATTGGAAAGGGTTGGGGTAGGGATGACTCTTTTCGCTTTTGCTGCCCCGTATGATAGGGTGATACAGGGGTAGGGATGACTTATTTTGCTGCCGCTGCCCGGAATGATGTGGGTATTGGAGTAGGGAAGACTGTTTCTGCTGTCGCTACCCGGTATGATTGAGGGGGGCGGGTAGGGATTACTCTTTTCGCTTTTGCTTTTTGATTTTATGTGGGAGTGTTGGGGTAGGGCTGACTGTTTTTGTTGCCTCTGCCTAGTATGAATGGGGGTATTGGGGGAGGGATGACTGTTTTTGTTGCCGCTGCCTAGTATGATGGGGGTTTTGGGGTAGGGATGACTGTTTTTGTTGCCGCTGCCTGGTATGATTGGGGTATTGGGGAAGGGATGACTGTTTTTGTTGCCGCTGCCTGGTATGATTGGGGTATTGGGGTAGGGATGACTGTTTTTGTTGCCGCTGCCTGGTATGATGGGGTATTGGGGAAGGGATGACTGTTTTTGTTGCCGCTGCCTGGTATTATTGGGGTATTGGGGAAGGGATGACTGTTTTTGTTGCCGCTGCCTGGTATGATAGGGGTATTGGGGGAGGGATGACTGTTTTTGTTGCCGCTGCCTAGTATGATGGGGGTTTTGGGATAGAGGTGACTTTTTTGCTGCTACTGACCGGTATGATTGGGGCGGGGAGGGGTAGGGGTGGCTGTTTTCGCTGTTGCTGCCCGCTATGATGAGGTTTTTGGGGTAGGGATGACACTTTTCACTGTCACTGCCCGCTATGATGGGCGTATTGGGGGAAGGGATGATTATTTTCGCTGTTGCTGCCCGGTATGATTGGGAGGGGAGGGTATTTGGGAAGGGATGACTGTTTTCACTGTCGCTACCCAGAATGATGGGGGGGGGGTGACTGTTTTCGCTTTTGCTGCCCGGAATGAATGGGTGTTTTGGGGTAGGGATGACTATTTTCGCTGCCGCTGCCTGGTATACCTTGGTTTTGTGGTAGGTGTGAGTGATTTCGCTGTTACCGCCCGGTATGATTGGGCTAGTATTGGGGTTGTGATGACATTGGCTGCCGCTGCCTGGTATAATTGGGGTATTTGGGTATGAATGACTATTTTCGCTGCGCTGCCCAATTTGATGGGGGTATTTGGGTTGGGATGACTGTTTTCGCAGTTGCTGCCTTGTATAATTATGGTATATGGACAGAGGTTACTGCTTTTGCTGGAGTTGCCCGGTGTGATTGGGGTAGGGATGACTGTTTTTGCTGCCACTTCCTGGTATGTTAGGGGTTTTGGGGTAGAGATAACTGTTTTTGCTGGCGCTTCCCGGTATAATGGAGGTATTGGGGTAGGGATGACTATTTTCACTGTTGCTGCCCAGTATGATTGGGGATTCGGGGAAAGGATGTATTTTTTCGCTGGCGCTGCCCAGTATGATGGGGTATTGGGTGACTGTTTTCACTGTGGCTGCCCGTTATGATGGGGGTATTGGGTTAGGGATGTCTTTTTTTTGCTGTTGCTGCCCGGTAATATGTGGAAATTGGTTTAGTAATGTCTTTTTCGCTGTTGCTGCCCGTTTTGATAGGGGTATTGGGGTTGGGATTACTGTTTTCACTTTCGCTGCCTGGTATGATGGGGTATTGGGCCATGGTAGACTGTTTTCAGTGTTGCTGCCCGGTACGATGGGGAATTGGGGGTAGGGATGACTGTTTTGGCTGGTGCTGCCCTGTATGATGGTTGATTAGGGAAGTGATGTTTGTTTTTACTGTTGCTGCCCGGTATGATAGGGGTATTTGAGCTGAGATGTCTGTTTTCCCTAACGCTGCCCGGTATCATGGGGGTATTGGTGTAGGGATGATTATTTTCTACCGCTGCCTGGTATGATGGGGTATTGGGGTAGGGATGACTTTTTCCCTGTAGCTGCCTGTAATAATGTGGGTAATTGGGTAAGGATGACTGTTTTCATTGCCGCTGCCCGGTATGATGGGGTATAGGGGTAAACTCCGATAGAAATGATTAATTTTGGGAATTTTATTGTTTTTAATTTCTGTCTTTTTTACATTTTCGTTTTCTGCAAATGAAACCCTTTCAAATGATAAGAAAATTATATGCGGTGACCAGGCGTCCTTAATTTAAGTAATTGTAGTTCATATACCCTAAGGAAGGAAAGCTGAAACTTAGGTATAGATAAGCAATTAGTAATTATTTTACAATATATTAAAAATTTAATTGTACCAGGTCTTTGAATGACAGATTAAAAAATATGATTTCTATGTAAAGAATGACCCACACATACGCATTTTAAAGGATTACGTACATAACAATGCTTATAAATGCTTCCTTTTTGACAGAAACTATATATTAACATGTACTATATTGTTTAGGTTCTGAACCGTGAAGTAAATTTGAATGGCAAATAAGAAAAAAAGATCTCAATGTAAAGTATTAATCCGCTCCAGTTTATGATTAATAGCATTGGAATTTGGATGGGTTTAATATTGTGTTTAAAACAAGAAAGTAGAACTTCCTGAAATAATAGTTTACATTTTATCAACAATCCTAATGTACTAATAAAGATTTTTATTTTATATGCTTGGATGCTAGACACTTATTAACTGAGTTTAAAACACCAAGCTATGGATAGTGATAGGGAGGGTGAGAGCCTGTCCCGGGTTTTGGAGGATATAGGGGTCAACAGTTGGATGATTGCTAGGAGGAGGAGAACACTCCTGATGATGGAGACTATGTACAAGATGGCTTGTTGAGTAATGAAAATAGAACTTATAACATATTTGGCAGTCAGACTGAGGGCACAACGACTCCTGGGATGAAATCTGATACTGACTGCTTGAGTTGTGATAAAAGTAAACATGTGGCTCTTGACTGGGGAGACTGGCAGAATGGAAGCCAAATCTGCTGGTGTTAAAGAATGAGCTCACTCCTCCTCAACACTGCTACTTACAGAGACTGAAAAGTGACTGCCCACTACCAGCAGTAAATACAGAGGGTCCAGATGATGTTGTAGATTGGGAAGGGAAAATAATATTGACTCATACAAGAGTTGCAAAACAGGCCAGGATACAGCAACTAGTTGAATCTAGTGAAATTATCATACATGGCCCATCAATGTCATAAAATGAAAAGTTGGATATTGTCGATGGATACTATTGTAGCAAGCTGCCTGAAGAATGCAAGTTCATGTTCCAGAGACCACGCCCTGGACACTGGCCTAGACCTGAGACATTAGTCAGGGCCAGGGAGACTGGAGTACTCCTATGTGTAGATCTAAAGCATTCATGATCCCCTCAAGGTTAACCAGTTACCCTTATTCAAAATGGCAGTGGAGGTTTTCACCTCCGTTAATGGAACGGTTTTTAATGTTTGATTTTAACACTGTTCAAGTGAAAGTATACACTCTGACAAAAATATTGAAAAAAACGTGTTTCAAACCTATGTTTTGTGACAGATTCAGCACATTTCATATCAAAACAGCAATGCTATTTACAATAGAACACTATCCAACAGAAATATGGAGGGAAGACAATATTGTGCGATGTGTGATTCTACTTCTGACAACACTTAAAAGATGGTTTAAACAAAAATACTGTCCCCATTTCACAATATCTGGAGTTAATCTGTTAGTGGGAAAGTTGCATAATTGGGAACTTCCAAACCGATGCAGCATTATTTCACATCATCAACTCAAAACTGCAGTGTTTGTTTTATACTCATATGGACAATATTGATATGAGATTGCTTCAATGCTCAGATCCTGAAAATGTATCATATGAGCATTTGAGCACAAGAACCCAGACCTGTAGGGTCGTTCTACAGGACCTAATGATAACAAACACAAGATCAATGATATTTTATTTTAATGGATTGATTTCTGGTTATTCAGTTGAAGAGATTGGAAGCTACTTGTTTATTCTACAGAGTATATCAGGTTTTCAATGTGACCTTGAACAGGAAATTGTATTTTTGCTGACCCCATTCCTATGTAGCACCATTGCTTCCATGATGGGGGTATTGGGTTAGGGATGTCTTTTTTTTTGCTGTTGCTGCCCGGTAATATGTGGAAATTGGTTTAGTAATGTCTTTTTCGCTGTTGCTGCCCGTTTTGATAGGGGTATTGGGGTTGGGATTACTGTTTTCACTTTCGCTGCCTGGTATGATGGGGTATTGGGCCATGGTAGACTGTTTTCAGTGTTGCTGCCCGGTACGATGGGGAATTGGGGGTAGGGATGACTGTTTTGGCTGGTGCTGCCCTGTATGATGGTTGATTAGGGAAGTGATGTTTGTTTTTACTGTTGCTGCCCGGTATGATAGGGGTATTTGAGCTGAGATGTCTGTTTTCCCTAACGCTGCCCGGTATCATGGGGGTATTGGTGTAGGGATGATTATTTTCTACCGCTGCCTGGTATGATGGGGTATTGGAGTAGGGATGACTTTTTCCCTGTAGCTGCCTGTAATAATGTGGGTAATTGGGTAAGGATGACTGTTTTCATTGCCGCTGCCCGGTATGATGGGGTATAGGGGTAAACTCCGATAGAAATGATTAATTTTGGGAATTTTATTGTTTTTAATTTCTGTCTTTTTTACATTTTCGTTTTCTGCAAATGAAACCCTTTCAAATGATAAGAAAATTATATGCGGTGACCAGGCGTCCTTAATTTAAGTAATTGTAGTTCATATACCCTAAGGAAGGAAAGCTGAAATTTAGGTATAGATAAGCAATTAGTAATTATTTTACAATATATTAAAAATTTAATTGTACCAGGTCTTTGAAATACAGATTAAAAAATATGATTTCTATGTAAAGAATGACCCACACATACGCATTTTAAAGGATTACGTACATAACAATGCTTATAAATGCTTCCTTTTTGACAGAAACTATATATTAACATGTACTATATTGTTTAGGTTCTGAACCGTGAAGTAAATTTGAATGGCAAATAAGAAAAAAAGATCTCAATGTAAAGTATTAATCCGCTCCAGTTTATGATTAATAGCATTGGAATTTGGATGGGTTTAATATTGTGTTTAAAACAAGAAAGTAGAACTTCCTGAAATAATAGTTTACATTTTATCAACAATCCTAATGTACTAATAAAGATTTTTATTTTATATGCTTGGATGCTAGACACTTATTAACTGAGTTTAAAACACCAAGCTATGGATAGTGATAGGGAGGGTGAGAGCCTGTCCCGGGTTTTGGAGGATATAGGGGTCAACAGTTGGATGATTGCTAGGAGGAGGAGAACACTCCTGATGATGGAGACTATGTACAAGATGGCTTGTTGAGTAATGAAAATAGAACTTATAACATATTTGGCAGTCAGACTGAGGGCACAACGACTCCTGGGATGAAATCTGATACTGACTGCTTGAGTTGTGATAAAAGTAAACATGTGGCTCTTGACTGGGGAGACTGGCAGAATGGAAGCCAAATCTGCTGGTGTTAAAGAATGAGCTCACTCCTCCTCAACACTGCTACTTACAGAGACTGAAAAGTGACTGCCCACTACCAGCAGTAAATACAGAGGGTCCAGATGATGTTGTAGATTGGGAAGGGAAAATAATATTGACTCATACAAGAGTTGCAAAACAGGCCAGGATACAGCAACTAGTTGAATCTAGTGAAATTATCATACATGGCCCATCAATGTCATAAAATGAAAAGTTGGATATTGTCGATGGATACTATTGTAGCAAGCTGCCTGAAGAATGCAAGTTCATGTTTCAGAGACCACGCCCTGGACACTGGCCTAGACCTGAGACATTAGTCAGGGCCAGGGAGACTGGAGTACTCCTATGTGTAGATCTAAAGCATTCATGATCCCCTCAAGGTTAACCAGTTACCCTTATTCAAAATGGCAGTGGAGGTTTTCACCTCCGTTAATGGAACGGTTTTTAATGTTTGATTTTAACACTGTTCAAGTGAAAGTATACACTCTGACAAAAATATTGAAAAAAACGTGTTTCAAACCTATGTTTTGTGACAGATTCAGCACATTTCATATCAAAACAGCAATGCTATTTACAATAGAACACTATCCAACAGAAATATGGAGGGAAGACAATATTGTGCGATGTGTGATTCTACTTCTGACAACACTTAAAAGATGGTTTAAACAAAAATACTGTCCCCATTTCACAATATCTGGAGTTAATCTGTTAGTGGGAAAGTTGCATAATTGGGAACTTCCAAACCGATGCAGCATTATTTCACATCATCAACTCAAAACTGCAGTGTTTGTTTTATACTCATATGGACAATATTGATATGAGATTGCTTCAATGCTCAGATCCTGAAAATGTATCATATGAGCATTTGAGCACAAGAACCCAGACCTGTAGGGTTGTTCTACAGGACCTAATGATAACAAACACAAGATCAATGATATTTTATTTTAATGGATTGATTTCTGGTTATTCAGTTGAAGAGATTAGAAGCTACTTGTTTATTCTACAGAGTATATCAGGTTTTCAATGTGACCTTGAACAGGAAATTGTATTTTTGCTGACCCCATTCCTATGTAGCACCATTGCTTCCATGCTGGCTTCAAAGTGCCTCTACCTGGGACAACCAATACCACAGGATATATTCAACTGGTACCAACTTTTTCTTGACTATGATCTTATGTCCAGTAGGTTGAAATTTGCCTCCATGTTGTACTGTAGAGTGCAGCATGAGGAAGCTGCAGAAGTACTGACTTACTGCGAAGGACTGCTGGGACAAGAATTGTGGCAGTGCTGTGGACATATTGGAAGGAAATACCCTAGACCAAGCCCTGAGTTTAGAAACAAATTGATATTCAACTCATATACAGAAATGCTGAAGAAATACACAATGATGTGTTTAACATTCACAAAAGAAGAAATTAATTGTATTCCACAACATCTTGCATTTGAAATGCTCAGAAGTATAGCAGGTGAAGACAGATTACCTCTTGACAAGTGGAAGAACAGTGTAGTCACTGACTGCATCCCATTCCTTTATTACTTACAGCATCTCACCTACAGGGAACTACACCAACCCTTACGAGCGCAAACCGCACTACATAAACTACATGGGTACGCAATGGGGCCACCACAAATCCACATTGATACCACCTTTAACATGCTGGGCCACTGCTATGAACTTCAGAACAGGCTGGACCTGGCGTGGATGTGCTACAATAGATCAATGAAAAGGTTCTACAACAGAGACAATGTCTCCATCTGGCATGCAGCCAGGATACTACATCAGTTTTTACAAAGCTGATATCTACATTGACACTGTCTTCAACACGCTTGCCCACTGCTATGCACTTCAGAATATGCTCGACCAAGCTTGGATAGGCTACAGCAGGTCATTGAAGATCTATGACAGAGACAATGTCTTCATCTGGCATGAAACAAGAGCACTAAATCAGTTTTTGCATTCAACCACAATTTCTACCTTTAAAAATGTATTTTTCAATGCCTTTGCATGTTATTTCACCATTTAATACATGTCTACAGATATGGCATTATTATTTGTATGTGTGCTTTAACTATAAGAAATCAGATTAAATAGGATAAAAACAATGTTGTAGCATATTAGTTTTTACTTATTTCTGAAAAAGAATTGTTGTCATTTAAATCATTTTTAAACAAACCAAAGAATCTTGTCAGTGATGAAATTATTATTTTCTTGCACATACTGTCGTGCAAAACCAGTTTATCTTAAAAAAAAGTACAATGTATCATTGAAAATACTGCAAACACTAGTACGTACACTTTGTCGGGTGACAATATGTTTAGGTTTGAAACAATCCAATTTTAAATTGTGGGAATTGTTTCCTCCAGAAAATTCACTACATACTAAAAATATTCTAAGGAAATGGTCACATATCTCTCAAACGACTTTCCCGCAAAATATGAGAACTGTGTTTGTACCCAAGGTGAGCTTATGTAAAAACATATAATAAAGAATTTTGACTATGGAAGTAGTTCGCACCACTTTCTAATATTATAGCCGTACATGTGTAGATCAACTAAAATGGCAAGTTACTTTAACCACATTACCGCACAGACACACACATTCACACTATTGCCTTTCACTGACCTTCAAATATGAGGCACTTTTAAAGTTTGTTTTGTTTAGATTTTTTTAAATTGTCAATGGGCAAATGTTATGAATAGTTTGATTTTAAATTGAAATTATTTCAAATAAAGATAATTGGAGTACAAAGTGTGTTGCATATCTGATAATTGAAGTTGTGCATCTGAAAAGAAAAAAATATATACATTGATTTCTTTTGACATAGAAGAGAAACACATTTCTGAATGATTTGTCTATCAATTCAAAATTTCAAATTAAAAGATTTTTTTGTAAAATGTCATTTCTCAATCTTTTAAAAAAGAAGTAAAGTTAAAAAGACAAAACTTTAGGTTTCGTAAATTATTGTCACATCAATGATGACTAACTTACAAAGAATGTAAGATAAATTAAAAGAAGTATCTGATAACCAATCTTAAAGCACTCATTATATACACCCTAAGTTAAAATAGCAACTTTTTGTATAACAGACAACGGCACTGTAAACAGACATAATTTCCTGCTATGTTGAGTATAATGTAAATCCAGCGTGTATTTGTCTTAAATCTTGGTGAACGATAATAATTTTCCATGGATTTACATTGTATTACATTGTTTTCAAACAAAGTTTCTTTTCCAAACATGAATATTCGAATCTTATGGCGGCAAACCAAATTCAAAATGCATATCTTTTTTAGTCAAAATCAAAATATTTCATGATTGATAATTTGTTTTGTTCAACTAAGTTTTTCACACTCAACGATGAATTTAGCGTCTAATGTAAATAGTTAAAGGAAATTCTTACATAGTTCTCACTAAACAGATTAACTTATATGACTATTGGAATTACGCTGAGTCACCCAATAAAAATGTGACTGCAAATATCTACATAGTTTTAAATGTTAGATGCACAAGGTCCATGTTCATAATTGCAGAACACTTTGTAAGGCCATGATCAAGTACATTTGCAGATTAATTTGTTTGAATGACCTTGGCAATGAAGTGTGATCAGTGATTCATATAAAATGATATCTGGATAAATCCACTCTGAAAGCCTCAATTACAGATGAGTCATAAAAATCAATTAGTCATAAAGAATGCACTCATTCATGGTAATAATATTTTCGTTTTCCCGTTGAACCAATGCAAAAATATACTTGTCAATATATTACTTTGGTAACATTACAGCAATTCATAAGTAGGTTTTTACTTTTTTGTTTTTTATAAAAAAGCAAATAAGTACCGGTAGTTTCATTTGCATTTAAAGCATACATGTACACACAAAAGTGATCTTTCCTCTAAATTGCCGAAAAACATTGTTTATGACATCTTTTTTTAGAATTGGTACAGGAAATGATATCATGAACATATTAAAACATTATGATGTCATTAAACCAATTGTAATGTCAGGATTTAACAAAAAACTTAAATTCATGAACAGTTTAATGTAAACATTGAGATTCTTACTGGATATCATCTACTGACTTATTTTTCTAATAAATGGAATTAAAATGATTGGATATATTGATTGCTTTCATTTTTTCAGTTTCAGGCATTTCTGAAGCAGGGAACTAGTATTGCTTTGTGGTATTTTGTTCATAAGCAGTTAGTTTTGATATGTAAAGGCATGTGATCAAAATAAATCATACTTTCGTTATCATGTAAAACACACTTTTTCAACTGGTCCAGAAGATATGTTATTAAGATCGCTAAAGGCTCACTTAATAAATATTTCTTGAACTCGTTACATAAATGTATTATTTTATGGCAACTCATAACAGATCATATGTATACATAAAGGTATACTATTTTCCAGGCTTATGCCTGTGTTCCGAATTTCTTCTATCTGGTGATCACGCTGCTGTTTGGACACATCGTCGGCATCTTGGCAAAGTTTAGCTTTGGACGAGCTCTAATTTTGACAGTAAGTAGTTTTAATCTGTGAGGGACCTTACTGCCTGTGTGGTGTAAAGCTACACCTTTGTGTGGAATTAAGTCAATGTCAACAGTCACTTGTATAAGGTAGATATAAAGCAATTCAGTTCTGACCTTCAGAGTTTTTTAAAGGGAAAGGGTTGAGATATGGTCTTAGAATACAATCTATATCTGCAACAAATGAAATTGCAGATAGGCAATCATTAAGTATTAGGCTCAACTGTAAAATTTGCAGGTGCATAAAATCTGATTTTGTTTGGACAATGTGTCAGCAAATGAGGTTGTATTCTAAGTCCTTTAGAAGACCTTAATTCGCAACGTTCAATGTGCCCATTTTTAATCATTAAGATTGAAATCCCTTTCATCAAACTATTACATAATCTTGGTGGAAAAGGTTTTGAAAATCTAAAATTAGGTGTTTGAATGAAACCTTATACCCATGTTACGATGCATAACAAAGCCCATATCTCCAGTTATTAGCTATGTCAGGCATAACCATTTAGTCACATTCCTGTCTTTACTAAAAGAAAAAAAAACTTGGTTAGTCAGCTCTATATATGTCCTATCCAATATATGTATAGATAAAAGTCATATAAAAGTATGTTATAATTAAAGCTGCTTATCAATTAAATAATTTTCTTTCTACAGTATCCACACATATTCACGTTCGGTGTGTTCAAACAAGGAGGACCTTCCAAGAAACAGGTAAAGTTTGATATAAGTAGATTGAGGGATGATACCATTTCATTGAAACAGTAATAGAAGCATCATGAATAGAAGTTGAATATTTAAGACATAGATTCCATCTAAAATATCAGAGCCTGTCTAATTATAACGTTTATTAATAAATAGTTGCGATGGACATACTTATTAAAGGCGCCCTGAACCTGTTTTTTAAAGCTTCTTCTGTGGTCATATTTCTTAAGTTTTTCAGATTGGACATTATTCATTTATGATGATGATGATGATAATGATGATGATGTAGCCAAATACCAGGAATTAAACAACATATTTACAAAAAGAAGGGAATGCCTGTAAATCGATGGTTGGATATATTTTGATACATCCCTTGAAAATTATCAGTTTCATGTATGTTGGTGAGAAATTTACATTAAGTTAAACTGTTTGGTAAGTTCCCTTCTTTGGACAGTCAGTGGCATTTATCTTCAATTTAACCTACTGAAAATAAATGACACCATGACTGATCAACATTTAACGCCGAATACTGATTAGTTCCCAACGATTGTCTAAATGTTGATTGTTTGTCAGGGTTAATTATGAACGTTAAAACAATGCCTCACATTGATCGCAGCTTCCCAGTCTGTCATGATTATCAGTATATACTGCTCATAACCTCTGCTTAATATCAGGAGGACCACAGCTGTAACTGCATTGGAATGTGCAGCAATACCCCTTATTCTGGCTGAAATGGTTATCTTAAGTTATCACCTTGACTAAATAAGGATAATGGACACGAGTTGGCATCTCTCTAGGGTGTTCTCTTGTTATTAAAACTGATTGGTGATTTCCCGACAGATGTAGAGAGGGACATTTAGCATCACAGTGGTCGGCAAAGGTTGGAAGGAGAAGCTTCCTGATGCCGACACAGAACATGACACAGCCCCCGACACCCAGATGATTGTGCGGGTGTCGGGCCTGGAAGCGGGATAGTTGCCACGCCCATTGTAATGGCTCTGTGTGCCTGCACTCTGATGAGGGAAATCTCCCAAGACCAATTTAGGTATGATTAAAGCTGCGTTCTTACTACCAAATAAACAGTACAACAATTAATGCAACTATTTGAATATATTAGAAATGATGTATCAGTATCCATAACTATAAATATTATAAAGAATACAAAGATTCATTTGAAACGATATTTCTACCTTAGGACACTATCGTTGACGCTGTTAATCTTTTAGGACTCACCAGTCATTTAATATTTGTGCATTTTTTGTATTTTTTAATATTTTATTTTCTAAGGCAAAGCAAACAAATAAAAGCCTTTTGTAAAGCAATGAACGTTCAAAACTGCTGTTAAGAGTATTAACATTTTGTAACTTCTATGCATACTATTCTTATACAGAGGCTAACAGAAGCCATTAAGACCTTATAACAGATTATTATGTTATGTATCTTAAATATCTTTCAGGGGTGGTGTGTACACAACAACCATGCTTTTCCGAGAAACAAGCCTGATTGAACGACTCATCAAAAACAACATCAAGTTTGAAGTGGTGAATGAACAATTCCCACTGTGAACAATAGCAGGGCCCAAATTATACTCCCTCTGTGAACACTAGCTGGGACCACAATATCAAAACTAGCTTTGTTGTTGCTATTCAATGTAATTTGCCATGACATTATATCATATTCGACTTTTGTATGTAAATTCTACATGTATAAAAGCTATGACATGCCATTGTTTTAAAAAGATGAACGATTATGTATATATTACTTAGGCCACAACAAATTGATCATTTGTTCTACGGATTTTGCCCAAAAAAAGTAGGAGCGAGCGAGCGAAAAAAAAAATTAAAATACTTTTTTTTAAATTTCAGGCAATTCAGAGGCGAGCGCAAGGCGAAAAATTAAAAAAAAAATACAAAAAGTACCAAATATATCACGCAATATGTCAAGAAATGCTTTTTAATTGCAAACATAGGTTCTTGGTTTAAATATAAATTAAAAGGTTTTGATTGTATCACATGAAAATCTGTCTCAATAAATAAAAAATGGCAATAAGATCCAGTGCTTTACTATTAACTTCAATTTAAGCATGGATATATAGTAAAGACAACACTCCTCATAGTAACGTGCAATTATTCGAAGACCAAAAAGAAAACTATTGTATTCATCCCGTAACTTAATACTATCACAAAATAATTTTTTTAGACTAGTAAGAGTAATTCATCATTTGAGCATTTCCAAAAATTAGGTCAGGTCTATATTTGAACCCCTTGAAGCAAATGATAAGGTTGTAGTGACTTTGACATTGAGAATTAAAAACTGAGAAATGCATTTTAGAATTTAAAAAATACCTCACGGAAACATGTTCATTTGTTGTAGGTCGAGTGTCCGTGTATCTCAATATCTGATTTAGTTATTATTTAACACTAAATTTTGAGTACAAAACAATGAATTACTTAAATCACACATAAATAATTATTGCCTTCGACGCTGTGAAACTGTTGTTGTTTACTGAAGACTATAATCCATTGACTATGACACTGATTTTCAATCAAAAATGTGTATTTTACATTTACGAAAACTGAAAGTATCCTGCAAGGTGCAAATTAATAACGGAAATAAATAACAACGGTGCGTCCTGCAAAATATTCCCGACAAAAAAGACTGTCAACAAATATCGGCTGTTTTGCGGTTACCCGGACCTGATTTTGTCCTGACACGAGGAAAGTTTGCTCGCGGGGAATGAAAGCATGGTAATACTTTCAAAAAAGGGCGAAGTCGACATTGCAGGTTTAAATTTTAAGTAAAAAAAACGTCAGAAAATAGAGGAAATTCAGAAGTAAAAAAAATAATAATATGTGCGGGCGCAAAAAAAAAGGTTTTTTTTTTTTTTTCGTTTTTCGAATTTTAGGTGCGGCAAATGCGACGAACAAATGATCAATTTGTTATGGCCTTAGGTAAAATAAGTGAGCATCTTTACATTCATAAGCCATAATTTTAAAAAGGTTCTCAACTTATACTTTGAGGTACAATATTAGCAACCCGTATATTCTTATAAAATTTTCAATCAAAAGTCATAATTTGAAAAAAAGCTTCCTCAACCTATATGTTGATATTAGCTACAATTATATTCTAATAATACCTTCTATCAAATGTTATACTGTAATTTAAATGTTATCAACCCATATTTTAAGGTACACTATTGACTACCTGTATATATAATGATATTTGCAATCCAAACTGACACCGTAATTCAAAAGCTTTTTGATCCTTTACCTTGAGTTATAATATTAGCTACCTGAGTATTCAAATAATATGGGCAATCAAAAGTCGTAATTTAAAAGCTTTCTTAATCTATATAGTTTGCGGTACGCATGTATATTTTTTTATAAAGCCGAAGATAATTGCTAGTATATACATGTAATAAGTCACATGATAATTATGATGTAAGTGGAAAACACCGAGTCCCAGTTTTCTGTGGCTAAAAATATAATGGAGGCACCCATGTGTGACAAGTATTTAATTTAATATAAATGTTAAATGTACAATAAGTAAGTGTTTCAATAAAGTGTATCTTATTAGGTTTATTGAAGATGGATGCACACTTGTGTATAAACATGTTAATATTATTCGTTTGTTATTATGAATAACCGAAACATATTAAAAACATGCCCAAACCCTGATAATAGCAATTCAGAATAGCAGAAGACCTGATTGATATCAACCATTTGGCTTATAAGAGTTATTTTTCGGTATCTAATTAGTTTAATTGTAAATGTTGATATTATTCGTTTGTTATTATGAATAACATAAACACCCTTTTAATCTTTAAAAACCAAAATGGACATGGGCGCTTTTGAATTTTAAACCTTAATGATACAGCGTTATGACAGCGCAGAACGATTTATAAGCTGTATATTTTGAAGGTTGATTCTTGATAATTTAAAAATCAAAACAATATCTAGCCAATAGTTTGATCTTTCATTGACATTCACGGCTTTAATAGAGTATATTACAAAAGTCATCGTGAAACGTGAGTAAAATAAGTCTTTTATAAGCTAATTCAGTCAATTTGATGAAACACAGCAAGGGGAATAACTGTTGTAATGTGACGCAGAATACGGAGAGAAGTTACCGGTCCAAACGAATACATTTTTTAATTGCAACTCAATATGAAGTTAACCGTAAAGTCACCGTACTGAAACTAGAGGCAGTTGATAATATATCAGTTGTCTACGGTTCAAATAGTGAAACTGATTAGATTGTTTTAATATTTCCAGTTGTTGCTTATTTATTTTTTTCACAAACATGTTTATTGCTTTTATTCTTCTTAGATCAAAGGATGTGGAGGGACGAACAGACAAAACAATCACCGGTTGTTCAGTATTTTCCAAACTATAACGATAGAAGAACAGAGGTAAATGCATGGTTTTTGTGCTCTGTTTGATTAACGAGGCCCTATTATGCTTATTTCGGAAGCTTTTCTTTCGAGTTCGGTCTGTACCCAACGTTCAATCACTTGCTCCCAGCCGTGCGGTTTATTCTGCGTCCTTGAATAACCAATCATTACTGGCGTTTGTTTTTTGCGTCTCGAAGGGGCTGTGATTTCCTCAATGTTACTAAGCGTTTCCAAGTTTTCTCCTCTCAGACTCCTTCTCCTCTCGGTGGATTTTCTGCGTTAATTACGAAGGACCAGTTTGGCCCATTGCGGGTAATAATCGAATAGTTGGATAGTTTTGTTGTGTGTACTGGGATACAAGTGTCCTGGGATTGCATAACTAAGCGGTCACTTTGGTTAGCTACTTAAAGTTAAATTTTGATTTTAATTTTAATAACCCTTGAAATGTTCTATCCGACAGTTTGACCTAAAATGAGATATTTATACTTTTGAGATAGATTGATGTATAGTTATGCAACTACTTTTATTAATCTATTAGCCATATTTTTAATATATATTGAAATATTGATTAGGAATCAAAGGCTGTGTCAACATTTTCCATTTTCAGTTGGTGGTGAAACCTCACTGCTCAATGTATAATGTATGCAGACGTGCTCTTAAAGACAAAGGGATTGTAAATATACATATTTAACTACTGCACACATGTATAGCCAAGATACAACGACTAAAGCCCCGGTCAGACTGTTTTGACTGGGTCATTCAGTATGCATGATAAGGCTATGGCCTCTTTGATACCAATTGTATGTCATATTAAATGTCCCAAGCTAACGACGATCAATCAAACATTCACAAAGTCAGGCCATAGCATATAATTGTGTCGTTTGGTTCTGTTTGGTTTTTTTTCTATATTATGGGGTTTACAATCAGTTCGACATTTAACTGAAACCGTTGATTTAGCTTTGACAGTAATTTTGAAAATATAACGTTTGCTTTATGTCACTTAATGTACATTTTTGCATGTTTTTGCAGGCATTTGTGCATGTTTTTTTGCAGGAGATCTGAATTCTGTTGAACTGTTCATTTTATTTGGAAGCTGGGCCCGATATTAGGTTTAAAGCATATCGAATTTTGGTTTCAATAAAAAATATTGATTGCTGATAATTTCCATAAAATTCAAAACGCTGCATGTATAATGTCTCCAATAATAATGCATAGTAAAGTATGGAGACATAAATATGCTAAAACAAATAGAAATAGAAAAGTTTCATACTTTTATGTATTTGCTTTATATCAAGAAAGACTAGCCTTTGTGAGGTTTATTTGTCATGTTCATCTGACAGCTGTTGTTTCCACTTTAAAACTTGTTAAGAAATTCATACTCACTATACATGTTTATCATCCATTCAGGGTCTGACCGGCAATGTGACAACCCTGCAAAGTGCCCTGCATGGTTTTGCCCACGCAGCCGAGCTTAAACCACTGCGGAAATCTCTCTACCCAAACCGTCTGCCAAGGAGCAAATACCCGCTAAAAACTAGGTGAGGTCTCAACTAATAATGTTACATGTTGGCACAGGAGTGCTTCAGGTTTTATTGAAAAATATCACCCTTTTCATTTTGACATTCATTTGAAAGCCAAGGTGAATGTAAATGTAAATTAAACCCCATTTTTGCGACTGTCATTGGATGAACATGTCTTAATTTAAACTCGAGCTTGGCAGTTTTTGTCAACTAGCTCTCCTGTATGAAAAACAGAATTTGTCTGCAAAAGCAATTTACCAGTGTCAAGGGGAAAAGCATATTACGACCTGCGTCAGTTTGATTTTTTTGTCTGAGCTACAAGGTGGCGGCAATAAGTTACAGCTAAGACAGCGTCTGAAAATTAAAATACCAGGCAAGTTCCTGCTAAAAAATAGGTGAGATCTCCATGTTGGCATAGGAGTGCTTAAGGCTCAATTGACCATTATCACGATTTATAGCTTGCACACCTTACACACAGGGAGGTGCACATATTATATAATATTTACTACCTACCAGGTAAAAAAAATAATCCAAAATATCTATTTTTCCCAAATTTTTGCACCAATCTTGCAGCTCAGACACAAAATACTCACTGGAGCTGTTGAAGTTTCAGAAAACATGTATCCCTCTAAGATTAAATCTTTCAGGCTTTTGCAAATTTTGTCAACTCAAAGAATGACGACAATTATTGAATGATTGTGTCAAACTGAGAAACTGTACATTCCAATAAATTTTCGTTTCATTGTCAGCCCATATGTTAATATGGACCCATATTAAACTAATTCTTTAATCCAGCCCTAGTCTACAAAATGAGGTTAAACTTGGACACACCTTAATTTTTTTTATGATATATGCTTTTAAAATACATGTGCATTTATTAACAGGATGGCTGGTTTCATGCCAGATATTCAGAAATGGTGTCTGATAATCCCACAGATATTCGTGAACAGAAACGTCAGATACAACTATGAAGCTAATCTGCAAAGACCGGTATGATGATGCTTTACTGTTCGAGATGTAATCTTAGTAACTTTGTACTTCATTCTTCACACAGTTGTTCAGGACCATTAAACAATTAGGTAACTCCATATCCTTCTTTATACAAATTATGGTTACTGAATGACCTAAGATCTTAAGTTAGATTTTTAGGGCACATCAATTTCTGTTTAAGTTTTAGAGCAATTTTGGTTTTTAACTTAAAACTTATATGTACCCTTATTCAATTGACTTAGTTTTTTACCCAAATGTTTACTGTCATCAATGAATTAGGTAAGATAACTGTTTACCTAAACATAATTCATTTTCCTTGATGGACTAAGAAAGTTTGGTTAAAGTTTAAGGGCAAGTAGGGATTTTAACATTAGATCACAAATACCGTTCAGTCAATGAGCTTCATACATCACACAGTTGTTTAAGGCCATCACACAATTAGGTTTTATTACTCCATATTATCCTTTATATAAATTTTGACCCTTGATTGACTAAGAAAAAATGGTAAATATTAAAGGGCAACTTTTGGTTTCAACTGAGATCTTAAATACTGTTCATCCAATGGTCTTCATACATCACACAGTTGTTTAAGTCCATCACATAATTAGATTACATCAATCCATGTTATAATAAAAACAATGGACATAGAAAGTTTTGTGAAAGTTTTAGGGCAATTTGAGATTTTTAATAAGTTCTCAAATACTATTTAATCCATGGACTTCATACTTAACACAGTTGTTCAAGGCTATCACACAATTAGGTTACTTTACTCTATATAATCCTAAAAATAAATTTTGTCCTTTGATTCGGTTAAGGTGTTAAGGCATTTTGGGGTTTTAAATAAGATCTCAAATACTGTTCATTATATGGATTTCATACTTCATACAGATTTCCAAGGCTTTCACACAATAAGGTTGCATAACTCTTTATGAACATAAAGGCCCAAAAGGTTTTTTTAATGATTGTCAGGTAAAAGTTGAAATAGCATTGCAAAAACTGGGTGTAAGTTAATGACCATTCAAAATATCCACATGGAATTTTGTATTGACTTACCAGTGATAATCTGCACATGTGTAGCAGGCCCACAATTCTTGCTTCTTTATGTGGCAAATTATGCCCCTTTCATAAGGAAGAAAAGACACTCTTCATGGTTCGCTGCGGTGACATCAAGCTATATCCATTCAAAGTATTAAAAAAAAATGTAAAGGATAGTTGGCTGTATAAAATGAGAGACTTGTTTATACCTATTGCTAATAAAATATTTTGTATTCTTTGAAAATAAATAATAAGTTTTAGTATTTGTATATATGCCTGTTTATGGAACGTTTTTATGGGCTTGTTCTTAGAACAGGACATATTATAGCTTCCCCTGCATTCATAGACGGGGGACATATTATAGTTTCACCTGCATTCATAGAATGGGACATATTATAATTTCACCTGCATTTAAAGAATGGATTGCATAATAGATTCACCTGGATTTCAAGAATGGGACATAATATAGTTTTACCTCGATCGATAGAATGGGAAATATTATAGTTTCACTTGGATTCATAGAACGGGAAACATTATAGTTTCACCTGGATTCATAGAATGGGAAATCTTATAGCTTCACCGGGTTCCTAGAACAGGACAAATAATAATTTCACATGAATTTATAGAATGGGACATATTTGAGTTTAACCTGCATTCATAGAACGGGACATATAAAAGTATCAACTGGATTCATAGAACATTACATTTACTTTCACCTACATTCATGGAACGGGACATATTAAAGTTCCACATGGATTAATAAAACGGGACATATTATAGTTTCACCTGCATTCATAGAACAGGACATATAAAAGTTATACCTGGATTTAATGAACTGGACATATACTAGTTTTACCTTATAGTTTCACCTGCATTCATATAACAGGACATATAATAGTTTTAATTGGAATCAAAGAACGGGACATATTTTAGTTTCACCTGGATTCATAGAACGGGACAATGATAAAAGTTATAAATATATTTAAAGAACGGGACATAAAATAATTTTACCTGGATTCATAGAACTGAACATATTATAGTTTTACCTGGATTCATAGAACGGGATATATAATAGTTTTACCTGGATTCATAGAACGGGATATATAATAATTTTACCTGGATTCATAGAACTGAACATATTATAGTTTTACCTGGATTCATAAAACGGGACATATTATTGTTTCACATGGATTCATAGAAGGGGACATGTAATAGTTTTACCTGGATTCATAAAACGGGACATATTACAGTTTTACCTGGATTCATAGAAAGGGACAAATTATAGGTTTACCTGGATTCATAAAATGGGACATATTAAAGTTTTACTTGGATTCATAGAACGGGACATATTGGTTTTACCTTGATACACAGAACGGGACATATTATAGTTTTACCTGGATTCATAGATTGGGACATGTAATAGTTTTACCTGGATTCATAGATTGGGACATGTAATAGTTTCACCTTGATTCATAGGGCGGGAAGAATAATCATTTCACCTGGATTCATAGAACGGGACATATTACAGTTTTACCTTTACACGTAGAACGAGACACACTATAGTTTTACCTGGATTCATAGAACGGGACATATAAAAGTTATACCTGGATTTATAGAAAGGAGCATTTAATAATTTTACCTGGATTCACAGAACGGGATATGTTATAGGTTTACTTGGATTCCTAAAATTTGACATATTATAGTTTTACTTGGATTCATAGAACGGGCGTTATAATAGTTTTACCTTGATTCAAAGAACAGGACGAATTATAGTATTACATGGATAAATAGAACGGGACAATTATGAAAGTTATACCTGAATGTATAGAACGGGGCATATACTAATTTCACATGGATTCATAGAACGAGATATAAATAGTTTTATCTGGATTCATAGAACTGGAAATATAATAGTTTTACCTGAATTCATAGAACGGGAAATATAACAGTTTTACCTAGATTCATATAACGGGACATAGTATAGTTGTGCCATGATTCATAGGGTTTCCGGACAATTCGGCACCAAACGAATTCGGCATACATACCTTTTTGCCACTAAGTTAATTCGGCACCGCCAATTTGGCACCATCCGACTGGATACCAAGATAATTCGGCACCGTTTTATTTTATTTTTTGCTCATGTATTTAAGCATAAAGGGTTTAAATGTTTTTCAAGAAAAATAGTTATGCCCCGAAATATTTATGGAGCTACTTTATTTTTATTTTGTTTTCAATCTTTATTTCTGTATTCATTGTCATTGATATACAGTACCGTATTCTTAATTTTAAGTACTGGTGCAAACATTTAAAAGCATTTAAATCCGTTTTTATGTTATACTGAATTCAAAAGGAATGTTCGAGCTAACAAACAATATACGTGACATAATAAAAATGTTAACATTAAACTTTTATGCTGAAACTGACGTTGTTAAAAAAATATAAAAAAAACATATGAAAGTATTTTGCAAAAAATAAATAAAGATGCTATGGTATAATACCCAATTTAATGTGATTTTGATAAAAATGAACTCGTTAAAGTTGAATTTAAACGTATATTCATTTACACGGAAAGGAATATAATTATTATTAAAACTAAAATCATTTTATTGACAAATTGCTTTCTTATTCCGTATGCATAGAATACTTAAATCGAATATCTTCATGAACTACTAAAAACATAATTAAAATAAACAGACGACTTTAAATTTATTACAGAGTTATTTGTTGTATGATGAGATTATTATCTGTAAAAACGCATGTCATAGTGTGTCGGCATGTGTCTCGTTAATCAAGCCTTTCCGTTCAACCCCTTGTGTGAAAATTAATAATAATCTTTAACATAACATTGTTTATTGATAACCATATGGTTTAATTGAGTAGACGGGGGTCGCGTGGCGACTTTCTGATTGATTTTTGTGTGCGTATATTCACATATAATGTCCAAAAAGTCAGTTTGATTTTCAGTTATAGTTGTAGAATATTTCTATTTAACTGTTAAACGTTCTGATTAGCTGTTGAAAATCTGTATTGGATTAAACAATGATCGACGATTTGTGCATAAAGTGTCGCCGTCTTGTGAGGCAAAAGGGAAGGACATGTATATCATGTGGGAAAAAAACATCATGAACAGTGCCTTGTAGGTAAAATCTTTCTTTTTATATATATATAATGAAAGTTAGTTGCTTTCTAATTATTATATTGTTGCATAAAAACTTCCAATGGGTATTTTGTTAGTATAATAAGTGATTGTTTTAGTTTACGTGCTTGTTATTCATGTGTATTCTTTTCTGCATACACATATGTTGTACTACTATAGAAATACATAAAATTAATTATGTTTCATCCGCCTTTAACTACAGATGGAGCTGAGACATGTTCTTTTGTGTGCGGGCCATGCGAAGAATATATTCCGGAAAGGGAATCATGTATAAATGCCGACGATATCATTGACGAACCCTCGAATCCAGTGGAGGTGCGGTTCAAAGTCTTAGAGACCGGCACGGAGCGGGGAGGAAAAAAACTCGTGTCTTCAGACGGTCTCTCCTACACTCAGAAGGTAAACAATGTACACATATTAATTAGCTGATGATACTTAATACATTATTCAAATTGCGTACTCACGAGGTACTTGTATTCGCAGTAATTTGCAGTTTTACGTTATTGTGCCATTGCTGCAGCGTGAGGCCGAGACTGTTGGACGACAAATACAACTTGTGTTCGAGCACATCTTATCCCGCCATAACCGGACAGTGTACATGGAATAAGACGTGAAGCTGCAAGACCTATGGACTTCTTTTGACGACGGGGAAATTAGCGCTTCAGCCTTTCTTAAGTCAATTGGGGCAATGTATCTACCCATTTAAAAAAGCACAGCGGAGTATCACTCTTTATGAACTAGCAACATTCAAAGTACATTAAAATTGTCACAAAAACAAACAAGTGAACTTTAACTAATAAACCAAATTGAACGTGTATTTTTATCTATGTTTTGTTTTTAGACAAAAGCTATATATTAAATAATTTGTTTTAAAATAAGAAAATATGCAATAATTTTGAATACTACAAAATAGCATTTCAGTATACCTCCTAGGTTTTAAACAGCCAAATGTTCGCTTACATCTGTTCTAATTCTCTAAAAATCCAAACCAATGGGAGATATCGAAATGGAGAAAATAGGCTTAACATTGTTTCATGTTTTTACCCATTCATTTCAGATCCATTTGATGTTACGATATAGCTACACGAAGGAGCTTACGCCTCGAGGGAAGATCAGCTCAAGATCCAATCTTTGCAAATTTTCATGTGTATTCAATTATGAACTAAAAATTGTATTTGCAAATAACTATTGACGACAATTTATGAATTGCTTTTAAATTTTGAATTACATTTTTGAAAATGAACGTTTCTTGTAATCATTACTTACGCACAGCGCACGCATTTTACTGACTTTATTTATAGTTCAAAAAATAAGAAGCAAAATATCCTCCAATAAACAATGTATGAGTATGCTGTTAAAATAAGAACCGCTGAAATAAATTTAGAAGTAAAGAAAGATATAGAAAACACAACAAAATACACTGTATAACAAAAAAAAACAGATATTCATAATCTGTTATAACTGAAAAAAAACGATACATGATACCCATATTGGATGATCGAATCTTTTTTGAAAGGTAGTTTAATTGAAATAAACGAACCATATAACGAATTAAAATGAGAAAAAATGAGTTAAAGATAATTTGAATTATGTGCCGAATGGACTATGCTTTATGGTGCCGAGTCGACTTGGTGCCGAATGTGTTGGTGCCGAATTGACTATGATCGAATTTTTTTTGAAAGGTAGTTTAATTGAACTAAACGAACCATATAACGAATTCAAATGAGAAAAAATGAGTAAAAGATAATTTGAATTATGTGCCGAATCGACTATGCTTTATGGTGCCGAGTCGACTGGGTGCCGAATGTGTTGGTGCCGAATTGACTATGCCGAATTCGTTTGGTGCCAAATTGCCCAGTTACCATTCATAGAACGGGACATAGTATAGTTTTACCTAGATTCATAGAACGGGACATATAATAGTTTTACCTGGATTCATAGAACGGGATATATAATAGTTGTTTACTGGACACATAGAACGGGTCCTATTATAGTTTCACCTCTATTGATAGAACGGGGCATATCATAGTTTCAACTGCTTTCAAAGAACAGGACATATTAAATATTCAACTGCATTCCTAGAACGGGAAATATTATAGTTTCACATGCATTCATAGGACGGGACACATAACAGTTTCACCTGGAACCATAGAACGGGACATATAATAGTTATACCTGGATTTATAGAAAGGAGCATTTAATTATTTTACCTGGATTCATAGAACGGGATATATTACAGGTTTACCTGGATTTATAAAATGTGACATATTATAATTTTACTTGGATTCAGAGAACGGGACATGTTATAGTTTTACCTGGATTCAAGAACAGGACAAATTATAGTTTTACTTGGATTTATAGAACGGGACAATTATGAAAGTTATACCTGGATTCATAGAACGGGACATATAAAAGTTATACCTGGATTCATAGAACGGGATATATATATAATACTTTTATCTGGATTCATAGAACGGGAAATATAACAATTTTACCTATTTTCATAGAACGGGACAGAGTAAAGTTTTACCTGGATTCATAGAACGGGACATACTAGAGTTTCACCTGGATTCATAGAACGGGACATATAATAGTTTTACCTGGACTCATAGAACGGAACATATTATAGTTTCACCTTTATTGATAGAACGGGGCATATTATAGTTTCAACTGCTTTCAAAGAACGGGACATATTAAATTTTCAACTGCATTCTTAGAACGGGAAATATTATAGTTTCACATGCAATCATAGGACGGGACATATAACAGTTTTACCAGATTCATAGAAAGGGATATATTATTGTTTTGCCTGGATTAATAGAACGGGGCGTATTATAGTTTTACCTGGATTCTTTAAATACGACATATTATAGTTTCACCTGCATTTATACAACGGCAAATATAATTGTTTAACCTAAATTCATAGTACAGGACATATAATAGTTTTACCTGAATTTATAAAACCGGACATATCATTGTTTACATGGATTCATAGACCGGGCATATACTAGTTTCACCTGGATTCCTTGAATGGGACATATTAAAGTTTCACCTGGATTTAAAGAATTGGACATAATTTCACCTACAGTTAAAGAACGGGACATATTATAGTTTCACCTGCATTCATATAACGGGATATATTTAGTTTACCTGGATTTAAAGAATGGGACACATTATAGTTTCACCTGCATTCAAAGAACGGGACATATTATAGTTCCACCAGCATTAATATAACGGGACATATTATACATTCACCTGCATTCATAGACCGGGACAAATTATAGATTCACCTGCATTCATAGATTGGTACATATTATAGGTTCACCTGGGTTCAAAGAACGGGCCATATTATAGTTCCCCCAGCATTCATAGAATGGGGCATATTTTAGATCAAACTGGATTTAAAGAATGGGACATGTTATTGTTTCACGTGCATTAATAGAACGGGACATATTTCAGTTACACCTGCATTCATAAAACAGGACATGTAATAGTTATGCCTCCCCCATTCATTGGGATACATATTTTTTGTCCTGTCCGTCAGTCAGTCCGTCAGTCCATCAGACCATCAGTCCGTCAGTCAGCCACTGCGTCACACTTTGTTTCCGCTAAATAAGTATAGAACAATCAGATCAGGGAACTTCATTCTTGGTATGCTAATTGGTCAGACAGATAGATGACCCCAATTGTTTTTTTGGGTCATTAGGAATAAGATCATGGTCTCCGTGACCTTGAGGTGAAGAAACAGTTTCTGCTAAATATCCTTCAGGTCCAGGAACTTCATATTTGTTATGTCAGTCAGTCCGTCAGTCTTATTGTAACACTTTGTTTCCGCTCTATAACTGCAGAACGCTTGCACCCATGAGCTTAATACTTGGTATGGTAGTCGGTCATAACTAGTAAATGATCCACTTTTGATTTTGAGATCAGTATGTCAAAGGTCAAGGTTGACGTGACCTTGAGGAGAAGAACAGCTACCGCTCAGTAATTAAAGAATTCTTGCAACTAAGAACTTAATACTTGGCATACAAGTTGGTCATGTAGATGATCCCTTGATTTTGTGATGAGTAGGTCAAAGGTCAATGTCATGATGACCTTGAGCTTAAAATGGTTTTTGATAATGAATGAATAACACTTGCGCTTAATCCAATGCAAACTTTGTTGCAAACATTTTCCAAGATTAATCAACAACAATTTTTTCTCTTTATTATTTAATACGGGTGAATAAACCAAACTTCACTGTTGGTTCGTGTCCAGTCCAAAATGACAAATTTCATGTCTATCATTTATTATATTCACCTACGATCACACAATAGGGGAGACAAGCGCTTTTTCAAAAAAGCAATCTCTAGATTATAAACCGTAAAGTGAATTTGAGTGGCAGATAAGAAATATGATCTCAATGTAAATAGTTGTTCCTCTCTAGTACATAATAAACAGCCCAGAAAGTTGGATGGGTTTAATATTTTGTTTAAAATAGGAAGTTGAACTTCCTGAAGAAATAGTTTACATTTGATCAGTTTTATGGATGCACATGACATCCTAGTCAATTAATAAAGGTTTTGATTTGAAGTACCTGGTTGTTCGACACTTAAAAACTGCGTTTAAAACAAACAAGCAATGGATAGTGATAGTGAGAGCCTGTTTTCACTGCGGCTGTCCCGGGTGATGGGGGATATTGGGGTCAATAGCTTGGTGATTGATAGGAGCAGAAGAACACAACTGAGGTTAGAGAATGTGTACAATGTTGATTACTTCTTGAGGGATGTAAACAGTACTACATACATATTTGGCAGTCAGAGTGAAGGCACAACAACGCCTGGGATGGAATCTGATACTGACTACTTGTTTTGTGATAACAATCAACATGTGGCTCTTAACTCGGGAGACTGGCAGGGTGGAAAACCAAATCTTCTGGTGTTAAAGAATGAGCTCACTCCTCCTCAGCACTGCTACCTACAGAGACATAGAGGTGACTGTCCACTACCAGAAGTACAAGAAGGTCCTAATGATGTGCGAGATGTGGAAGGAAAAATAGTATTGGCAAATACAAGAGTTGAAGACCAGGACTGGGTACAGCAACAAAGTGAATCTGGTGAAATCATAAGACATGGTCCATCAATGTCATATAATGAAAAGCTGGACATAGTCGATGGATATCATTGTAGCAAGCTACCTGAAGAATGCAAGTTCATGTTCCACAGACCACGCCCGGGACACTGGCCAAGACCTGAGACTTTGGTCAGTGCCAGGGAAACTGGAGTATTCCTAGTACCACAAGGCTACACAGAGAGTCCATCTAAACAATCAATGTGTAGATCTAAAGCATTAATGATCCCTTCAAAGTTACCAAGTTACCCTTATTCAAAATGGCAGTGGAGGTTTTCAACTTCGTTAATGGAACGGTTATTAATGTTTGATTTTAACACTGTTCAAGTGAAGGTTTATACACTGACAAAAAATATTGAGAAAAAAATGTTTCAAACCTATGTTTGGTGACAGATTCAGCACATTTCATATTAAAACAGAAATGTTATATACAATAGAAAACTATCATACAGAAGAATGGAGGAAAAACAAGATTGTGAAATGTGTGTGTCTACTTTTGACGACACTTAAAAGATGGTTTAAACAAAAATACTGCCCCAATTTCACAATATCTGGAGTTAATTTGTTTGTGGGAAAGTTGCATAATTGGGATCTTCCAAACATATGCAGCATTATTTCACATCTCATCAACACAAAACTGCAGTGTTTGTTTTGCACTCATATGGACAATATTGATGTGAGATTGCTTCAATGCTCAAATCTTGAAAATGTATCAAATCTGAATGTAAGCACAAGAGCCCAGACCTGTAGTGTTGTTCTACATGATTTGATGTATACAAACATAAATTCACTGGCATAAAATTTAAGTATATTGATAACTGGGTGTTCGGTTGAATGAATTGAAAGCTTCTTGATTACTTTACAGAGTATATCAGATTCCCCACGTGTCCTTGAACAGGAAGTAGCATCTCTGCTGACCCCATTTTTGTGTGGCACCTTTGCTTCAATCCTGGCTTCAAGGTGCATCTACCTGGAACAATCGGTTACACTGGATATCTTCAACTGGTACCAGCTGTCACTGGACTCTGACCTTATGTCCAGTAGGTTGAAATTTGCCTCCATGTTGTACTGCAGTGGGCAGTATGAAGAAGCAGCAGAAGTACTGACTTACCAGCAGTGTGTCAGTTCTGTGGACATGAGGGAAGGAAATGCCTGGAACCAAGCCCTGAGTTTAGAGACAAGTTGATATTCAACTCACATACAGAGATAATGACGAAATACACAATGGTGTGTATAGCTTTCACAAAAGGAGAAAAAAACTGTATTCCAAAACATCTTAGAATTGAAAAACTGAGAAGTATAGACGGTGGAAATAGATTGTCTAATGAGATGTGGAAGAACAATGTAGTCACTGACTGTGTCCCATTCCTTTACTACTGACAGTATCTCACCTTCATGGAGATAAACCGACTCCAGAGAGCACAAGCAGCCTTACAAAACCTAATGGAGTACACAAGAGGGACAAAGGAGGGTCACATTGAAACCGCCCTCAACATGCTTGGTCACTGCTATGATCTTCAGAACCGGCCTTTCCTGGCATTTCTGTGCTACAAAAGATCATTGGAATACTATGACAGAGACAATGTCTCTATCTGGCATGCAGTCAGGATAATAGAACAGTTTTAACAAAGGTGATATCTACTTTGACACAGCCTTAAACATTCTTGGACACAGGACCTGAATGTTATTTGCTTCATTACATGCAAGACCTTACTTGGATGTGCTACAGCAGATCATTGACGATAATTATGAAAGACAATATTTCTATCTGGCATGGAGCTTAATCACCAAATAAGTTTTCACATTATTATTTTCTACCTTTAAACACGTTTTTGCATTGCCTTTACATTTCTATTTTACTACTCTATATAAATTTACCTTTGTTGAATGTTTATTTGTATATGTGTTTTAATTGCAAGAAATCAGATTAAATAAGATAACAAATCATTGTGGCATATCGTGGCATATCATTCACTTATTCAAAGAAAGAGTTAAGACTTCTTTGAACAAGTTCTCATTGAAAATACTCAAACCACTAGTAAGCATTGTCATGTTTAAATTGACTTGATTATGTTTTGGACCAAATATTGTTTTCCCTGTTATAAATTTTAAGTCATTATTTTACTCTATGATATCGAAATTGCAGAAAAAAATACAGATATAGCATATAAAGTATTTACATTTAAGTGGGGAGAAAACTATATATACATTGATTTCTTTTAATATAGAAGAGAAACAAATTTCTGTATGATTTGTCAATGAATACAAAATGTGCCATGAATAGAATTGTTGCAAAATAGCATTACTCAATCCTGTAAAAGTAATAGTATAACATCAAAAAGACTAAACATTGCGTAAGTTAATGTCACAGCAATGTAAAGTGACATAATTGTAATGTAATCTAGCCTGTATTTGTATTTAATCTTGGTGTAAGATTGTACATTTTTCCATAGATCCAGATTATATTACATTGTTTTCAAACAGAGGGTTTTTTTGTGTGTTTTTTTCAAAAACAAATGCCATGCATTTAAACATGAGGTTTGATTCATACAGCGATATACTAAAATAAAAATACATTTATTTGTTCTAAATTGCATTAAAGAATTCATGATCGAATATTTGCATTGTTGAAAAGAATTGGTCAAACTCCACCTTGAATAAAGCATCTAATGTAAAAATAAAAAATAAATTCTAACATAATTCTCATTTAAAGGCCTAGTTTTAAGAATGTTTGTCATGATAATCCCCTGCTGTGCATATCCTGCTAATTGCACTGTTGTCACAGTAGCATGTATTTATTTATTGCCTCAGGGCCATTTATGGTCCATTTCTATCTTAAAATATCCCAAACAGCACAGCAGGATGTGAGACGTACAAAGTTCATGTTAATAATTGCAACATACTTAGTAAAGCAATGATCAAGTACATTAATTTGTAGATCAACTTGTTTGAATGACCTTGGTAACTGTGACCATTGATTAATATGAAATGATATCTGGGTAAACCCACTATGAAGGCCTCAACAAGATCATATCAGTGAAACCATAAAATCAGCGAGTCAATACCAATCTATCAGTGCATGGTAATAATATTTGGAGTTTTCGCTGTAAAAATGTTTAAGTCAATGTATTTTTTTACAAACATTTCAGCAAATTATTCATTATTTACATCGAAATCAAGCAAATATTAAAATGAGGAAGTCTTTGCGCGGGTGGTAGTCAAACATTGGTTTCCGCCCAGTTACTTCAGCTAGAATTGATGAAAAAGTATTAAAGAAAGTTTATATGTAGCATATGTGAATAGTAAGCATGGGATTGCTTTTGATTGGGTTGGAGTCAATATATATGCAAAAAGCTGAAGCTGCAAGGTTACTAGAAATACAAAAATATGATTTCAGACCATTAATTATGTAAGAATGGACGTATGGCGATGACAGTTGGTGTGTAGGCAGCTTTTGTGAAAGGCACTGTTTCACAGATTTGCACCAAAAAAGTTTTTTTCTGTAACGAATCTTAGTACATTTATCTAATAGAATGTACGCTTTGATGTCATAATTGTAAAGAAGAACCAAAATGTAAAAAAAAGGTTGTGTCCGAGACCGGGTTCGAACCCGCGTCGCCAAAATTGAAGTCCAACGTCTTCCTGAGTGAGCTATCAAGGCTTTCACTATATAGGTGACATAATTAAGCTATAAACCTACCTCGGTAATATCACGTGATAACACCGACACGCCAATCACGCATAAGGAATGAATTCTACCTGGTAGACATACCCAGTAATCTTTTTTAATGGAAAAATACGAAATAACTGCTAAACTTAAATTGTAAACTATGTGGTACTTCAATTAGTAAGTTTCAATGTATTGTACACATCGGTGATAAGTTTATGTCATTATTTGACAGTTTTATTTTTTTTTTCGCTATTTTATCATCTGTGAGACAATCCATTTAAGCGCTGTGGTGACCATTAAAAAGGAGTTTCATAAGGGCGTTTTATCTTCACCCGTGGGCAATATAAGCATTTCTAGCATGGTTAAATTATGGGATCTACTTATCAGAGGTGGGAGAAACCTTATGTAAAGAGCTAGCTCGAAATTGCTTGTGTAAATGGTTCTGAGTAAAGGTCACTTTGACTAAAATAGAAAGTTTGTTTATGCCCAATAGTGCTTGATAGCTTGGGATTTCTTTTGAAAGGTTGAGGTTAAGGTAAAGGTTACAGTTACTAAAAATAGAACAATAGTTTCCGCCCAATAACTTAAATATCATAAGACGAAAGTTCGTATGCAGGTAGCTTATGTGATGCGCTAGCTTAGAACTACTTCTGAGGGGTTAGATCAAGTTAAAGGTCACTGTACCTAAAAATAAAAAACAGTTTTTTACACAAAAACGTAAGTAAGAATCGATTGGAAGTGGTGAATGTTGATGTGTACGTTTCTTACACGAGGGGCAAGCTTTGGACTGATTTTGTGGTGGGTGGAGTCAAGGTCAATGTCCCTGTTTCTTAAACAGTTAATAATATCGTTTCCTGCGAATAGTGTGTAATTAGCTTGTGTGAACAGTAAGCTTGAGATTGCTTTTGAGATGAATGAAGTAAAGGTAACTGTATTTTAAAAAAAGGAAAAATGGTTTGCGCACAACAACTTCAGGTTTAACTATCCATACACGATATAAAATGTTTCATTTCTCATATCCCATATTAAAAATCTGGTTTCGTCGCGGCATTTCTAGTTCGTTATGTTGCTTTTATAATTAAGCACTGTTACATGATTTCTCCTTTGAACTGTCTGAGATACATTGTTTTTGGCATTAACTTTTCTTTTTATTTATACACGAAATAAAATCATGAACATATTACAACATTATGTTAGAAGACCAAATGAGATGTCATGATTGAAAAGATACTAAATTTTATTATCATTTTAATGTTAACGTTTGGATTCTTACTGGGTATCATCAAGGAATCTATTCTTCTAAAAAGGTAATAATAATGATTGTATATGTTGATTGCTTTTTTAGATTATACGTTTCTGCAGCGGAAAATAGTATTGTTTAGTGTTTATTTGCACATTAGCAGTACTTTTGACCTAATTAGGCTGATGATAAAATGAATCGCACGCTCGTCATCGTATAAAACACATTATTTTCAACTAGTCTCAAAACATGTTAATTCAATCGCCAAAGGCTCGTTTATTAATCCCCCGCTACGGAGTGGGGAGGGGATTATAGGAATGCACTTTGTCCTTCTGTCAGTCCGTCCGTCTGTCTGTCCGCCTGGCTGTAACATTTCGTGGCCAGGCTATTACTTACTTATGAATTGATGGATAACTAAATTACTTAGTACAAATGTTGTCCTTATTGCAACGATGTGCATTGACCTTGAACCGGTTCCATACCTCAAAGGTCAAGGTCACATGAGACATGTTAAGGTCAGAGTACACATGCTCGTGTCCGCGGTATAACTTACTTATGCATTAATGGATTACCATATTACTTGGTACAAATGTTGTCCTTATTGAGACGTTGTGCAGTGGCCTTGACCCGGTCTAACCTCCAAGGTCAAGGTCACACGAGACAATTATATGTCAGAGTACACATGCTCGTGTCCGCGCTTTAACTTAATTATGCCTTGATGGATTACCATATTACTTGGTACAAATGTTGTCCTCATTGAGACAATGTGCAGTGACCTTGACCCGCGTCCATACCTCAAAGGTCAAGGTTACATGAGAAATTATAAGTTCAGAGTACACATGCTTATATCCGCGCTATAACTTTTGCATTGATGGATTACCATATTACTTGGTACAAATGTTGTCCTTATTTAAACGATGTGCAGTGACCTTGATCCGGGTCCATGCGTCAAAAGTCAAGGTCACATCTGACATTTAAAGGTCATATTACACATGCTAGAGTCCAGGCTTTTTACATTTAGCAGTGTAGAAATGTAAATTCTTACTTGATTTATTGACCTTATACATTTCATGTACTTTTAGCAGCAAGAACTGAATATCATCCAAGAACTCGAACCAATAGCAATTTGTGCCAATTATCCATCATGAAGCTTCGGGTCCATATAATGACAATGCTAAATAGTGAATAAGATATAAATGTTAACTGAAAGTGTTAAACAAGTTGCACAAATTGATACTTAGTGCACTCTACCAAGCATTATCATTATGTGCAACAAGTTTAATGTTTAAAAACAAAACAATGGACACAAATGATAATATATTTATAACATGTGTTTTCTCTTCAAAAGCAGTAAAACAATGTTATGATGTCTCACAATATATATGTATCACTTTATTGAAAGTGATAAGTTAAGGCTTGCTATTTCATCGATGTTTTATATCAATGACTCATTTTCCTTCTTTTTTAGCCAAAATAACCTTGACATTGATCTAACCTACAGAACACACAATATGAAAAACTTAAACAAATAACCTTTTACAATATGTTCAAATATCCAAGAATATTTAGGTTACCGATCAAACAACTTGTACTTCCTATATTCCTACTCTTGACAAGTGGTTGTGTATAACTTTGGTCAGATTCGACGTACCAGTCAGGTTGCTAGAAAAACAAAATATACTTAAAAACAACGGCGGGGGATAAAGCCGTCCTTCAGACTGCCTTGTTCAAAAATTGCTTGAGCTCGTTTAATGAATGTGTAAATTTTATGACAACTCATAACAGATCCTATGTTTACATTAAGGGTAAACTGTTCATATTTTCTAGTTTGAAGTAGCAGCTTATGCCTGTGTTCCGAATTTCTTCTATCTGGCGGTCACCCTGCTGTTTGGACTCATCGTCGGCATCTTGGCAAATTTTAACTCTTGACGAGCTCTCATTTTAAAAGTAAGTAGAATTTAGCTATGTGGGGCATTGTGAAGCATGGCGTAAAGTTGCAACTTTGTGTGGGAATAGCTCAAATTAGGCATGAATGAATAGAGAAGTTGGCGATTTCTATTTAGAAGTTGGCGATTTCTATTTTACACATTTCTTGAAATACTTGTTTTGGGTAGATATTTAGCAATTCAGTTCATAGCAGCTTGTGTGTTTTAAAGGGAAAGAGTTGATATGTGGTCTTAGAATAGAACCTAAATTTAAAACAAATGAAATTGCAGAATGGCACTAGTTCTAGGCTCAACTTTCGCAGGTGTTTAAAGTCTGATTTTGCGAGGACAATGTGTCATTAAATGAGGTTGTATTTAAAATCCTTCAGATCCTCATTCCGCCCATTCGTAAGAATTAAGATTCAAATTATGTCATCAGGTTATGACATAATCTTGGTGCCGTTGGAATTGTTGTGAAAAATCTAAAATTAGACTTTATAATGCAACTTTATTCCCATGTTGCCAGAGACATATGCAAATGTATAGCAAAGCCCTTGCCCGAATTTCGCAAAAATCTTAAGCGTAACTAACTTAAGTATATCTTATTTAATTTAGCGGAATACATACTAAAATATAAGTTTATTAAGCAAAAAGTAGTTTATCTTATTTTATATCACAATTATTACTTCCTTTAAAAGACTCGAAATTCGTTAAAAAAACAAAATAGTGTGCTCAGCTTGATTCTGTTATTAGGGACTTAAGATGTTTTGAAAAATTGGGCCCTTATCCCCAGCTTTCATAACTATATGAGTCACATCCCTGTATTTACTGAAAGAAAAATGCTTGGTAAATCAGCTGTATCTATGTCCTATCCTATGTATGTATTGATAGTGCTCATGTAAAAGTATATTATAATTGTGGCTGCTCATGAAATAATTAATTTCCTTTCCACAGTATTCACACATATTTACGTTTGGTGTGTTCAAACAAGGAGGACCTTCCAAGAAACAGCTAAAGTGTGATATGAGTAGACAATGAGGGGTATGACCATTTCAGTAAAATAGTTATACAAACAAAGGGTTATAATGAATATCACTATATCCTAAAATATTTCCTTACCTATTTGTATAAGGAGGGCAGAAAAATAATGGTTGAATTTAAATCGATTATAAAATCCATCCATTATGGTTATAGAGGTTAAAGGTTTAGGCCTAAATTCCATCTAAATAAATCAGAGCTTGCCTAAATATAAGTTTATTAATAAATTGTTGAGATGGACTACCTTTTAAAAAGGCTACCTGAACCTGTTTTTAAGCTTGGTCGGATAACATGACATTATTCATTGATGATTATGATGATGATTATGATGATGATGATGATCTGTTTCATTTCTGTTGGTAAAAATGTACATGTAGTAAATCTGTCAGGTAAGTTAGTTAGCATGGGACACCAGAGATGTTTCCCTTCTTTGTACAGTCTGTCTCTGGCATTTATCTTCAATTTAATTTAGTGAAAAAATATCACACCATTATTGATCAACATTTAACACCGATCCTTGAACAGTTTTCAAAGACTGATTAATGTTGTATTGTTGTGAGGGTCAATTTTGAATGTAGAATATGACCTCACATTAATCGTAGCTTTCTTGTCTGTCATGATTATCAATATATAAGGCTCATAGAGTTTGACTTATATCAGAAGGACCACGGCTGTAACTTCATGAGAATGTGCAGCAATGACCCTTATTCTGGATGATCTGGTTGTCGAAAGTTAATACATTGACTATTAAAATAAGATTGATAGACAAGAAGTGTTATCTCCCTGATGTTCTCTTGTAATAAAAAACTGATTGGTGATTCCCCGACAGATGGAGACAGGAACATTTAGCGTCACAGTGGTCGGCAAGGGTTGGAAGGAAAAGCTTCCTGATGCCGACACAGAGCATGACACAGCCCCCGACACACAGATGATTGTGCGGGTGTCGGGCCCGGAAGCGGGATATGTTGCCACGCCAATTGTCATGGTTCAGTGCGCCTGTACTCTGCTGAAGGAAATCTCCCAAGACAAATTTAGGTACGTTAAAGCTGCATTCTTACTACCAAATAAGCAGTACCACAATTTATGCAACTGTTTAAATATATTACAAATGATGAATATTTGTGCCTTATAGCTATTAAATATACGGTTGCAATCTTGTTTTCAATTAAGGGGGAACTCAAAACATTTGGTTGTATTTTTTAATAGTTTATTATAAGGCAAAGCGACCAACCTTTTGTAAAGCAATGAACGTCAAGCACTATTGTAAAATTTATTGAAACTTTGTAACTTCTATGCATACTATTCATCCTTATATAGATTCTAATAGAAGCCATTAAGACCTTATAACAGATTAGTATGTTATGTATTTTAAATATCTTTCAGGGGTGGTGTGTACACAACAGCCATGCTTTTCCGAGAAACAAGCCTGATTGAACGACTCATCAAAAACAACATCAAGTTTGAAGTCGTGAAAGAACAATTCCCTCTGTGAACAATAGCTGGTCCTAAATTACCATTCCTTGGTGAACAATAGATGGGCCCAAATTCCTGTCCATATGTGAACAATAGCTGGGACCTCACTATCAAAACTAGCTTTATCTTTGCCATCTAATGTCATTTGCCACGACATTATGTCATGTGAGACTTTTGTATGTAATCGTCTTTTTATACAAATTATGACATGCCTTTGTAAAAAAAACAATAAAGAGTATGTTTATATTACTAAAGTAAAATACTTGAGGCTCTTCGGATTCATAAGTCATAATTTTAAAGCTTTCTCAACCTATGATTTGAGGTACAATAAAAGGTACCTGTATACTATACTATACATAATATATAAATGCTAATATATATAATATTAACTACAAGTTTATTCTAGTAATTTTTGCAATCACACCGTAATTCAAAAGCTTTCTGATCATTTACCTTGAGTTATGACATTAGCTACCCGTGTATTCAAACAATATGGGCAATCAAAAGTCGTAATTTAAAAGCTTTCTTAATCTATATAGTATGCGGTACGCTATTTTCTACATGTATATTTTTGATAAACCCAAAGATAATTGCTAGTATCATAAATTAAGTCACATGATAATTATGATGTAAGTGGAAAACACCGAGTCACAGTTCTGTGGCTAAAAATAGAATGAAGGCACCCATGTGTGACAAGTACTTAAGTTATAGATATTAGATGTACATTTTAGTAGGGGTTTCAATAATTTGTATCTTATTAGGTCTATTGAAGATTGGATGCACACTTGTGTACTAACATGGTAACATTATTCGTTTATAATTATGAATAACATAAACATATCTAATAAAATCCCCAAAACTGATACAAGTAATTCAGCATAGCAGAATACCTGATATTTATCAACCACCTGGCTTACTATAATTATTATTCGGTATTATAATTACTAGATGTACACAAAAAATACATAGTGTAGAAACGATTACATTTTTTTCCTTGTATAATGAACGAACATTATTTGTTGTAATTCTTTGCATTGAACATTGCTTCCTTATTTGCATATGTATTCGTTTTGTTTTTACTGTATATGACTTTCTATATAACGATTGTTCTTACTTTTACATTTATTAGCTAAACTTATTATTTCCAACTGTTAATGAAGTATCGCTTTAAAGAATATAATAGAAAACAGTTCTTATTGTTTTTGAGTTAATGAATTTTAATATTTTTAGGTTGGAATCTGAGTTGATCATGACTTGAAAAATATTGAAGCTTGTTGAACATTATTAGATCACCTGAGCACAAAGTGTCAGTGTGCAGGCAATTGAACGAAGTCTTGTCAGTGTGCAGGCAATTGAACGAAGTCCTGTCAGTGTGCAGGCAACTGAAAATAATCCTATCAGTGTGCAGGTATCTGTACCAAGTGCTGTCAGTGTGCAGTCAATTATCAAGTCCTGTCAGTGTGCAGGCAACTGAATAAAGTCCTGTCAGTGTGCAGGTATGAGAATAAAATTTTGTCAGTGTGCAGGCAATCATCAACTCCTGTCAGTGTGCAGGCAACTGATCAAAATCCTGTCAGTGTGCAGTCAATCGACAAGTCATGTCAGTGTGCAGGAAAATGTAACAAGATGTGTCAGTGTGCAGGCAACTGTTCTGTCAGTGATTATCCAGGCAACATGTTTGACCAGTATGTTTTTCAATATTCTTTGAGAACAAATATCAAGTTATATTGATTACAAAGGTTAAACTCTTTTACTCAGGTGAGCGATTTAGGGCCATGATGGCTCTCTTGACAAAGGTATTGACATATGTAACTTGGATTCACATGCAATGCAAATTTTCACATACTCGCCAAATACAACGTATTCGATATTACAAGCCTTGAAGACAAACAAATGATTTCCGATAATACTCGATCTTATAATCCCTTCCAGCTACTCAAAAAATGTCAAATAACTCTGACTAAAATACTTGTCGAGTTATGACCCTTAATCAGCTGATAAATAGAAAATTGGACTCGTTATAGTTTATTTATTACTGCATTGCCTTTGCTTTAATATGGATTATTCTTGGTTGCGAATCATGCAAGGGAGACCATGGAGCAACTTACAAGACACCTATCTCTAACTGAAAAACATGTCGAGTTATTCCTCTTGATCAACTTAACGAACATAAAATCATTGTCAACTGCTTGCGATACTCTTGTCTATACCCTTTAGTATAACATTGTTTTATTGCTTTATTAAACATTGTCGCATGGAGTTATTCCTTTTTACAGGTTGCAAGAGAGACGAAAGCTTTAAAATGTAGGGAACGTCATCCACCATCTTAAAATGAGGGAATTTTCGAAACTGCTTGGGCTTAGCAGGTTTTCTAATATAATATATTTTCCCACCTTTTTAAAAATATAATTCTTTACACCGTTTTCAAACACGTGTACGTAATATTTCAATTTTAAATGTAAACCTTTCAAAACTTTGTCGACTCAAATGGACACCTTTTTAAGCTGTATATTTTAGAAGTTTACTTGTAATCATGGGATATAAGTGGAATCAAACAAATAACTAGCCAATTGTTTTATCTTTCATTGCCATTCACGGTTTATATAGAGTGTATTACCAAAGTCATCGTGAAATGTAAGTAAGAAACTCGTTTACATGATAATTAAGTCGATTTCATCTAACATAGCAAGGGAAATAAGGGATGTAACGTGACGCATAATACGGAGAGGAGTTATTGGTTTAAACTTGTTTAATACATATGATTTGTTTCAAAAATAAAAGTCAAGATGAAGTTAACCGTACTCAAACTAGAGGCAGTTAATAAAAACAAATTTTCTACGGTTAAAATAGAATATGTTTTTTCTGATCTTTATAATTTTGCTTATTTGTTTGCTAAAAACTGTTTAGTTGCTTCAATTCCTTTAAAATCAGACGAGGGGGGGTGGCAAAATGACAAAAAAAAATCGATCGCTTATTACATATTAATTTTTTCAAAAATACAAAAGAAGATGAACAGTGGTAGATACAAAGTTTTTGTACTCTGTTTAATTAACGAGGCCCCATAATGCTTATTTCGTATTTTTTTTATATTCTTTCAAGTTCGTTTTCTACCCAACGTTCGATCACTTGCTCCCAGCCGTGCGGGTTGTCCTGCGTCCGTGAATGACCAATCCTGTTTGACGTAGGGTTTTAATGTCTCGATTGGGCTTTCATTTCCTAAACGTTACTAAGCGTTTCAAATTTGTCTCTTTTCGGACATCTGTCCTCTCGCTGAACTTTCTGCGTTTATCACGAACGTCAAGTTTGGCCTTTTGTGGGTAATAGTCGAATAGTTTATTTGATATTGGTGTCCTGGGATTGCATTAATTAGTGCATACTTTGGTTTGCTACTTACAGGAAACATTTAAGCATATCCCCGCCACATAATAATTGAAAGGCTCTATCTAACAGTTTGACCAAAATGAGATACTTTTGTTTTTGCGGTGGATTTATATAAAGTTATGCAACAACTTTAAAAGATCTTAGGTACAATTTTAATATTTATTGAAATATTGATTAGAGATCAAAGGCTGTGTCCACGTTTTCATTTTTCAGATGATTGTGTAGCCTTTATGCTTTCATGTATAATGTATGCTAATAAGATAAAGGAATTGTAAATAAACAAGACCCGGGTGATGGTTGAATGTTAAATATTTAACTACTGTGCACATGTATAGCAAACATGCAACGACCAGAGCCTCGGTCAGACTGATTGGGCTGTGTCAATCAGTATGCATGATAAAGCTATGACCTTTTCGATACCAGTTGTAGGTCATATTCCCTAGCTAACGGCGATCAATCATAAATTCTCCCACTGTGTAAATTCTCACAGTTAGGCCAAAGCCAAATGCAATGAAACTTAGTACATTGAAACGTTGCGTTTAAGCGCAATAACGCATCGTGATCAATACTTATATTTACATATTATTTTTAAATAATTATTAAACATGATTAAAATTAGCAGTTTATTCTGCAATTGACTATCTGTTTTAAAAGAAATGTTACCGACAACATACTTTTGTATCAAAGAATAGCTGATAAAAGTGATGTTATATATCATAGGTTAAATGACGTCACGCTTATCCAACCAGACCACAATCCTGAAATGATGGCATAATTCATTGCGTGTTATGCAATATGAAACTCCAGTTGTATCTACACTTAAGACTTGGCGAATACAAAAATTGAAATATATATATATATATATGTCTTGCCTGTTTCAAGGGACTTGTTCATGTATCTTAGTGTCAGACATCGATTAAATAATTTGTGTAAATTTAAAAAAAGTGTTTGTTCCCATGATTAAACAACAACAGAAGTTCAAATGAATCCCCTAGTATATATCAATTTATGTGACAGGAAATGTTCAATTTCCATTAAAGAATGTTATCAATTTTGAATGCTAATGTTTTTATGCTGGATTTACAAACTCCTTTCAAAAGATCTAGAGTATCTGTAACTCCGTTTCCACAAAGTCGAAATTTTATTGTATTCAACCTTACCTCGATGAAGGAGTCCCTTTAAAAGACAACTGTCTTATAGATGTGAAAAAGTGAAGAGAAGATGCAGCTGCTGTACAAGCCCGGGATGCATTCGCGTACATCGTTGGGGCATGTGGGTTGGACAGCGTGCCCAATGATGGTTGTAGCCTTCGCAAATCAACAGTTTAAAGGCAATAGTTCATCAAATTTAGTGATCAGCTTGATTATAATTTGTGTTGTTTGGTTCTGCTGTTTTTCTATATTATGGGTATACAATCAGTTTGACAATTACCTGAAACTATTGATTTTGCTTGGCCAGTAGTTTTAAAAATATGAATTTTGCTTTATGTTACTTTATGTAGTTGTTCGCATGATTTCTCGCAGGAGATCTAAATTCTGTTGAACTGTTCATTTCTTTGGAAGCTTGGCCAGATGTAACGCTTAAGGCATTTCGAATTTAGGTTTGAATAAAGATTGCTGTTAATATCCAGCAAACTCAAAAGATTGTCGCCAATAATAATGCATAGTCAAGTATTAAGATATAATTATGCTTAAGCAAACAGAAATAACAAAATATTATACTTTTATGTATTGTTCTATATCAAGACAGACTAGCCATAGACAGGGTTATTTGTCATGTTCCTCTGACAGCTCTTGTTTCCACCTTAAAACTTGATAAGAAATTTATACTCACAATACAAGTATATCATCCATTTAGGGTCTGGCCGGCAATGTGACAACCCTGCAAAGTGCCCTGCATGGTTTTGCCCACGCGGCCGAGCTGAAACCACTGCGCAAATCTCTCTACCCAAACCGTCTGCAAAGGAGCAAATACCCGCTAAAAACTAGGTGAGGTCTCAGTTTATAATAACTATGTTACATGTTGGCACAGGAGTGCTTCAGGCTTTATTAAAAATTATCACCGTTTTCATTTTGACATTCATTTGTAAGCCAAGGTGAATGTAATTGTAAATAAAACCCCATTTTGTCAACTTACAATGGTGACCATCATTGGATGAACATGCCTTAATTTAAATAAGAGCTTGGCATTTATTGTTAACTAGCTCTCCTATATGACATACATTATTTGTCTGCAAAGGCATTTTACCACTGTCAAGGGAGTAAACATATTACAACTTGCATCGGTTTAATTGAGTTTTTTTGTCTGAGCTGCAAAATGGCGGCTAAAAGTTACAGCTAATAAAGCGGCTGAAAATTAAGATACCAAGCCAGTTCCTGCTTAAAAATAGGTGTGATCTCCATTTTGGCATAGGAGAGTTTAAGGCTTAATTGACCATTATCACAATTTAAACATTGCAAGCCTTACACTCCGGGAGGTTAACATATTATGTAATATATCCTACCTACCAGGTGAAAACAGATTCTAAAATATCTATTTTTCAAAACATTTTGCAGCTCAGACACAAAATCCTCACTAAAACTGTTCCAGATATGTAAAACATGTATCCCTCTGTGTAAAGCTTTCAGGCTTTTGCAAATTTTGTCAACTCAAAGACAGACGACCATTATTGAATGATTGTGTCAAACTGAGAAACTGTACATTGCAATAAATGTTTGTTTAATCGTCAGCCCATATGTTAAAGTGGACCCATACGAAACTAACTCTTAAATCCAGCCCTATTCTACATAATGAACCTTGGACACAGCTTAATATGATATATCCTGTAAAAGTACATGTGCATTTATTACTCTTACAGGATGGCTGGTTTCATGCCAGATGTTCAGAAATGGTGTCTGATATTCCAAGGCAGCGATCGAGCAATCGTGAACAGAAGCGTTAGATACAACTATGAAGTCAATCTTCAAAGACTGGTATGATTATGTTTTACTTTTTTTGGGATGGCAACGAGTAGTAAAATTGATGCTCGAGTACTCGGACAATTTTCCGAATGAGGACTCGGGTACTCGATTACTCGGATAACTTGAATTGGTTTTTGGGAAAGACAAGTTCGTGTATACATGTATCGGTCATGTACATTGTGCGTTGGCCGTAATATTGGCCATTTCATTTTTTAAATAAGACTGTCATTATGTACCTTAACAGAGAAATCAATAAAAAGAAAACAAATACTGTTTCATGCTTTTAATTTGTCGTTTTCATTTCAATTTATACGTATATATGTACTACATTATAAATGGAAAGTAGACCTCGGATCATATTCGAGCATTGAGACGATCGCGACTACACTCAATAATGAACAACATTCAGAATTACAATAAACGTAAATTTAGTTGTTAAAATGACAGTTTTTCATCTGAAATATTGTTCTTATCCTCATTAATATTCATTTTTCCATGATTAAGATATCCACCAATCAATTGTGATAATCATTGCAAAAAATACGCCCATTCTGGAATCATTGCACATAGCGGTCGGTACTTATTTGCTCGTCAACATCCATTGTTTAGTGAAAACACTCTATTGGTAAACAATACAATTCTCTAGGAGATGTACTGCCATCAAAACTTCGCTAATTGACATCAGTGCAATTTGCAAATGAGGGCCCTTTGTTGACAGTTTGCAACTATCAAAACTGTCAAATAATTTATTAAGGTCAATTGTGGGGATTAGAGGGGCAGTAAATTGTCGGCTTGAAAACTTGAAAGATCTGATTCTTACATCTGAATTGTGGATTTGGTGAATTTTATAAAATAAAATTATATTTTTTCGAGTACTCGAGTAATGATTTGATACTCGGATGATTGATCGAGTATTCGAGTACTCAGGTACTGGTTGCCATCCCCAGTTATCACAACCATCACACAACTAGGTTACATAACTCCATATCATCCTTTATACAAATTAAGGCCATTGACTGTCTAAGATAAGTTGGTTAAAATTTTGGGGCAAGTAGGGATTTTAACTCAGATTACACATACTGTTCATTCAATGCACTTCATACATGACGCAGTTGTTCAAGACTATAACTCTATTAGGTTACATAACTCCATATTATTGTAAATAAATTTTGGCATTTGATTTGGTTTTACAATATTTTTGGGTTTTAACTCAGATGTCAAAAATTATTCACTCCATGGACTTCATACTAAACACAGTTGTTCCAGGCTTTCACGCAATTAGGTTACATAACTCATTATGAACATAAAGTTTGTAATAACTGTCCTGTAAAAGCTGAACTAGCATTGCAAAAACTTGCCTGTAAGTTAATGACCAATCATGATTTCCACATGGAACTTTGTATACACTTACCAGTGAGAATGTGCCTATGTGTAGCAGGCCCCAAATTCTTGCTTCTATATAATGTTAAATTATGCCCCTTTGATTAGGAAGAAAAGATACGCTTAATGGTTTGCTGCGGTGACATAAAATCGTTATCCATTCAAATGATTTTAAAAAAAAATTGTAAAGGATAACTGATAAAATGAGAGGCTTGTTTATGAGATTCATAAATAATTAAGCGCTTTTGGACTTCTATTGTGTATATGAAAAGAGCAATATAAAATTCTGGAATAGAATTATAACAGTAAGTACAACAACATTTTGTTCTCTTTGAATATGTATAATATGTTTTAGCATTTTCATAGGTCTGTTCATGGAACTTTTCTATCCCGTTCTTAGAAAGGGACATATCATAGTTTCACATGCATTCAAAGAACGGGACATATTATAGCTTCACATGCATTCATAGAATGGGACATATAGTTTCACCTGCATTCATAGAACAGGACATATAGTTTCACCTGCATTCATAGAACGGGACATATAGTTTCACCTGTATTCATAGAACAGGACATATAGTTTCATCTGCTTTCATAGAACAGGACATATAGTTTCAGCTACATTCATAGAACATTACATTATAGTTTCACTTTCAGTGTAAGGGCGTTGAATCATTAAAGTCCAGTATGTTGTTGAGGAGCATTTGTCCATTTATCACCAAATTTGGCCAGAATGTGGATGGGCATAATATATATGGCATAAGTTAAATCAAGCCATATTGCCTATGTCAATTGCAGACATTTGAACCGACTGGCAATGATAGCGATGTACATTTTGGTCTACAAGTCGGTAGATTGGGTTCAAAAGCGATAGAATTTCTTAATCCCTTTTATTTTTAAGTCAAAAACAATGATGGACATAATGTTAACAAAAACTTGATGGTTGTTCATATGTTTAGATATTCGGAAAATACGCATTAAATATGTCATGATTAAATTGGTTCAGGGTCTTGTCAAATATCGGGGTTTTACATCTGGCTAGTGAAATCTCAAGTTTATATTAAGTAGAGCTCTTGATAATTCAATCAGACTGCCAAACAGGTCTAGAGTAGACAACTGCAAAATTGTGTATGTTAATTTTCGATTAGTAGGATGCCAATTAATATAGAATGCTGAATAGTAGGATGCCGGTGGTTCTGAGTGCCGTAACTCAGCAACGATCTCGGCCTAGGTGTCAAGTTATTTGACAGGTTGTTTATTGCACCATTTCCTTAAAGTGACATAGAATGGGGTGTTCAAGCATGGTTTATAGAATTTTGCGGGTTTTCAAATGAACTTTTTAGGCCAAAAATTGTTTTTGTCTTTTCAAGAGTGGTAGTTTTCGTCGGGTGAGCAGTAGAGCGGGAGGGGGTCTCACAAACTGTAGATTTTACATACTGCCGGTAGAGTTCACATGTCTGCAATTGAAGATTATGGCCATTTGATTATAGAAATTACCATATTAAAGTCATGTACGATCAATAACTTTAGATAACCACCAAATTTCATCAGAATGTGAATGGGCATTATAACTTGAAAACTTTGGCAGTTATTGATCAAGTTACTCGAGAGTTATCACCCTTTGACTCTAGAAATTCTCTTAAAAGGCATATTATCTTTTAATATGATGAAATTCCTCTTTGGCACTGCAGAATTATAACCCTTTAATTGTGAAAATTATATTTAAAGAAATAAACATTGTCTTTCTTGCAAGAGGTTTGAATTCCTATCTTATCTCAATCACTTGAAACACATTAAAAATGTTGAAAAGTACTCTGTGAATCATTAAGGCCGGAATCTTTGTTTTTCTAAAGAACAAAAGAGCACAAACGAAAAGCACTTTTGTATGTACAAAATTGAGAAATAACCCAGCATTCTAAAATCTTGCATTCATTTCAACTTATTAATTGGCAACAAGAATGGGTATTTCCCTTTGAAACCAGATCATTATATACATTACGGGCATGCCTATTAAACTTTAAATCATTTGAAAACAGGATTTGAAATATGATCTCATTTAACAATTACCTTTTGAAACTCATGATCTTACACACAAATAGGTTATGTATCAGAAATGAAGTCAAATAAATGCTTGATTTAAACATGTGTATTTTGAATAAGAAAGTAAACAATAGTCCACTACAAGATATATAAATGCAATATACATCTTAAAGGAACTATTAATTCCATAAATTTAACTCATTTTAAAAATCATGGATAAGGATGACCGTTTGTGCTTTCGCTGCCCGGTATAATGGGGGTATGGGGGTATATTGGTGACTGTTTTTGCTGTCGCTGCCCGGTATGATGGGGATATGGGGGTAGGGATGACTGTTTTCCCTGTTTTTGCCTGTTATAATGGTTGTTTAGGGGTATGGGTGACTGTTTTCGCTGTAGCTGCCCGGTATGATGGGGGTATGGGGGTAGGGATTACTGTTTTCCCTGTTTCTGCCTGTTATAATAGTGGTTTAGGGGAATGGGTGACTTTTTTTCCTGTCGCTGCCCGGTATGATGGGGGTATTCGGGTAGGGATGACTGTTTTTGCTGTCGCTGCCCGGTATGATGGGGGTATGGGGGTAGGGATGACTGTTTTCCCTGTTTCTGCCTGTTATAATGGTGGTATTGGGGTGGTGGTGAATATTTTCAATGTTGCTGCCTGGTATGATGGGGGTATAGGGGTAGGGATGACTGATTTCGATGATTGTTTCTGCCTGTTATAATGATGATATGGGGGTAGGGATGACTGTTTTCCCTGTTGCTGCTTGTTATTATGGGGGTATTGGGGTAGGTGCGACTGTTTTTGCTGTAGCTGCCCGGTATGATTGGGGTATGGGGGAAGGGATGACAGTTTTTGCTGTTTCTGCCCGGTATGATGGTGGGGTAAGAATGACTGTTTTCGCTCTGGCTGCCTGGTATGATGGGGGTATTGCGTTAGGGATGACTGTTTTTGCTGTCGCTGCCTGGTATGATGGGAATATTGCGGTAGGGATGACAGTTTTCGCTGTTGCTGCCTGGTATGATGACGGTATTTGGGTAGGAATATCTGTTTTCGCTGTTGCTGCCTGGTATGATTGGGGTATTGGGGTATGGATGACTGTTTTCGCTGTTGCTGCCTGGTATGATGGTGGTATTGCGGTAGGGATGACAGTTTTCGCTGTTGCTGCCTGGTATGATGGGTGAATTGGGTTAGGATTGTCTGTTTTCGCTGTTGCTGCCTGGTATGATGGGGGTATTGGGGTATGGATGACTGTTTTCGCTGTTGCTGCCTGGTATGATGGGGGTATTGGGGTATGGATGACAGTTTTCGCTGTTGCTGCCTGGTATGATGGGGGTATTGGGGTATGGATGACTGTTTTCGCTGTTGCTGCCTGGTATGATGGTGGTATTGCGGTAGGGATGACAGTTTTCGCTGTTGCTGCCTGGTATGATGGGGGTATTGGGGTATGGATGACAGTTTTCGCTGTTGCTGCCTGGTATGATGGGGATATTGCGGTAGGGTTGACAGTTTTCGCTGTTGCTGCCTGGTATGATGGTGGTATTGCGGTAGGGATGACAGTTTTCGCTGTTGCTGCCTGGTATGATGGGTGAATTGGGTTAGGAGTGTCTGTTTTCGCTGTTGCTGCCTGGTATGATGGGGGTATTGCAGTAGGAATGTCTGTTTTCGCTGTTGCTGCCTGGTATGATGGGGTATTGGGGTAGGAATGTCTGTTTTCGCTGTTGCTGCCCGGTATGAAGGGGGTATTGGGATGGGAATGATAGTTTTTGCTGTTGCTGCCCAGTATGATGGGGGTATTTGGGTATGGATGACTGTTTTCACTGTCGCTACCCGGTATGATGGGGGTATTTGGATAGGAATGATTGTGTCCGCTGTCGCTGCCCAGTATGATGGGGGTATATGGGTAAACATCAATACAAATTAGTGATTTTTGGATTTTAAATATTTGGAAAGTTGATAAATGTACATGATTCTTTAAATTTAGTAAATTAATAATTTTACATTAAATACCTGCGATGAAATTATGTTCTTAATATTCTGACAAACATAAAAGCTAATTTTTTAATAAACAATGTTAATTTATTTTGCCATTTTAATTTTTAATTAATTGAAAAGCTATTATTGCTTGCTGGTGTATTTTATATTAGATACATGACTAAAAATCATTTTAATATAATTATTTTTTTACATATTGTAATTGGTATTTTTGCCAATGATTTTAACTAAAATTGGACATGAAATGACATATGTGTTTAAAAATAATATGGGGTGTCATATAAGTAATTGTAGGTCATATACTTTAAAGAAGAAAAGCTGAAATTGAGGTAAAGATGACCAATAAGTAATTTTTTTACAATATACTGAAAATATATGGTACAAGGTCTAATGAATCTGAATGGCAAATAAGAAATATGATTTGTATGTAAAGAATGACCCACACGCATGCACTATACATGATAACATACATAACTGTGCTTAAAAATGCTTCCTTTTTGACAGATGTATATATAGACATGTACAAGATTGTTTAAATTCTGAACCGTAAAGTAAATTTCAATGGCAGATAAGAAACTATGATTTCAATACAAATAATTGATCCTCTCCAGTATATGGTAAACAGCCTATGAAGTTGGATGGGTTAAATATTGTGTTTAAAAAAGAAAGCAGACCTTTCTGAATTAATAGTTTACATTTTGTCAGCAACATGATGAACATGAAATAAAAAAATATTTTGATTTTATGTGCCTTGCTGCTGGACATTATAAACTAAGTTTAAAACATCAAGCTATGGATAGTGATAGGGAGAGTGAGAGACTGTTTTCACTGCGGCTGTCCCGGGTGATGGAGGATATAGGGGTCAACAGATGGATGATAAGAAGGAGGAGAAGAACATATTTGAGGATTGAGACTATGCACAATGTTGATGGCTTGTTAAATGATATTAATATAACTACATACATATTTGGCAGTCAGAGTGAAGGCACCACAACACCTGGGATGGAATCTGACACTGACTACTTGTGTTGTGAAAACAATGATCATGTGGCTCTTAACTTGGCAACCTGGCAGTATGGAAAGCCAAATCTGCTGGTGTTAAAGAATGAGCTCACGCCTCCTCAACACTGCTACTTACAGAGACTGAGAGGTGACTGCCCACTGCCAGCAGTACAACCAGAAGGACCTGATGATGTTCTAGATGGGGAAGGGAGAATAATATTGACTAATATTAGAGTGAAATACCAGGACATTGCACAGCAACGAAGTGAATCTGGTGAAATAATAAGACATGGCCCATCAATGTCACATGATGAAAGGATTGACATAGTCCATGGATACCATTGTAGCAGGCTGCCAGAAGAGTGCAAGTTCATGTTCCACAGACCACGCCCTAGACAATGGCCAAGACCTGAAACATTGGCCAGTGCCAGGCAGACTGGAGTATTCATAGTTCCACAGGGCTACACAGAGATCCCACCTAAACAATCATTGTGTAGATCTAAAGCATTAATGATCCCTTCAAAGTTAACAAGTTACCCTTATTCCAAATGGCAGTGGAGGTTTTCAACTTCATTAATGGAACGGCTTTTAATGTTTGATTTTAACACTGTTCAAGTGAAGGTATATACACTGACAAAAATATTGAGAAAAACGTGTTTCAAACCTTTGTTTGATGACAGATTCAGCACATTTCATATTAAAACAGCAATGCTATTTACAATAGAAAACTATCCTACAGAAATATGGAGGGAAAACAAGATTATTAAATGTGTGTGTCTACTTCTGACAACACTAAAAAGATGGTTTAAACAAAAATACTGTCCCCATTTCACAATATCTGGAGTAAATCTGTTTGTTGGAAAGTTGCATAATTGGGAACTTCCAAAGGTATGCAGCATTATTTCACATCTCATCAACACAAAACTGCAGTGTTTGTTTTTCACTCATATGGACAATATTGATATGAGATTGCTTCAATGCTCAAATCTTGAAAATGTATCATATGAGCATGTGGGCACAAGAGCCCAAAACTGTAGTGATGTTCTACAGAAACTACTGTGGGATGTATTAGCTGAATTGACTGCTGTTTTAGATGTATTGATAACTGATTATTCAGCTGATGACATTAAAAGGCACTTTTTTATCCTACAGAGTATGTCTGCTTCCTCAAGTGATCTTGAACAGGAAGTAGTATCTCTGATGACCCCATTCCTATGTAGCACCCTTGCTTCCATGCTGGCTTCAAGGTGCATCTATCTGGGACAACCAATCACACAGGATATCTTCAACTGGTACCAGCGGTCTCTTGACTCGGACCTTATGTCCAGTAGGTTGAAATTTGCCTCCATGTTGTACTGCAGAGGGCAGTATGAGGAAGCTTCAGAAGTACTGACTTACTGTGAAGGGCTCCTGAGACCAGAAGTGTGCCAGTGTTGTAAACATTATGGGAGGAAATGCCTTCAACCTATCACTGAGTATAAGAAAAAGTTGATAGTCAACTCAAACACAGAGATGCGGAAAAAATACACAATGATGTGTATATCCTTCACAAAGGAAGAAATAAACTGTATTCCACAACATCTAAGGATAGAAGGTGAAGACAGACTAGAATATGAAGAGTGGAAGAACAATGTAGTCACTGACTGTGTCCCATTCCTTTATTACTTACAACATCTCACATATTGGGAGCTACAGCAATCTAGGAGAGCACAAACAGCCTTACATAACCTACATGAGTATACAATGGGGACGGACTTTGGCCACATTGACACAGCCCACAGCATGCTGGGCCACTGCTATGAACTTCAGAACAGGATGGACCTGGCTTGGATGTGCTACAACAAATCAATGGAAATCTATGACAGAGACAATGTCTGCATCTGGCATGCAGCCAGGATACTTCATCAGTTTTTACAAAGCTGATATCCACATTGACACAGCCTTAACCATTCTTAGACATGAGTTTCATAACATGCAGTGCTTGGATGTGCTACAGCAGATCATTGAAGATACATTACGGAGACAATGTCTCAATTTGGCATGTAGCCAGAACACTCAAAAAGTTTTTACATTCAAACATAACTGCTACTTTTAAACGTGTTATTGCATTGCCTTAATGTGTAATTTCATCACTTACCGGTAATACATGTTTACAGATGTAAAACTTTATTTTGTTTGTGTGTTCTAATTGTATGAAACACAACTTAATAGTGAAAGATGAAGAACAACATTTTAGAAAATTGTTCACTTATTTCTTAGAAAAAAATGTTGCCACAAAAAGAAGTCTTTAAACAGACAATATAATCTTGTGGGTAGATGACGTTAATATTGTAAAGTGGTAAACACTCTCTTGTGCGTAGACTAAATATTGATAATCAAAAATTATAAGTACAAGATCTCACTGAAAATACACCAAGCAGTAGTAGAGTGTACTAGTACACTCTGTCATGTGAAAAGATGTATCAAGTTTTAGAGCAATCTCTCTTCAATTGTAGAAGTCGCTTGCTCCAGAGACTTCAATAATAATATGTGAATTAATCTAAGTTAAAGGGCACATTTCCGTTACATGGCTTTGCTGAAACTGATTGAACATTTATTTAGCACTCGAACCCAAGGTGAGCAAGTGTACAAAGCATAGAAAAAACTCTTCTAAACTGTGGAAGTAGTTTGCGCCACTCATATTATAGCCGTAAATGTGTAGATCAACTACAAGGGCAAGTTAATTTAAACCACATTGCCGCAATTTATGAGACCAATGTCAGACACAAATATACTTCATGGTGAGCCCGTGTACTAAGTTTCAGACCATCTCTTATAATCTGTGGAATTAAACCTAAAAAACCTATATTGTATTAAAGTGACTCAGTTATAGTGCCATGCCTCTAAAACGAATTGGTCATGCAACTAACACAAATGTTCAAGGCACTTGTTTCTTTGTAATTTGTTGCAACACGTTTCAAAACAATCCATTCAATCTGTTCGCAGAAGTAGTTTGCTCAACAAATGTTTGCAACAAACGTAAGGCCGACAAACTGAAATGCTAACTGCCAAACAGATAAACACGCCCACCCACACGGCGGTAATGCGCACCCACACGTGCGAACGCCCCCCCCCCAAACACACACAGACACGCACACACGCACACACGCACACACACATACACACACTTTTGCCTTTCACTGACCTTCACATATGAGGCACTTATAATGCAATTGTTTTGTCTAGATGTTTTAAAATGTCAATGGCCAAATGTTATCACAGGTTTGATTTGAAAATGAAATACCACATGTACATTGATTTCTTTTGATACTGTATGATTGGTCAATAAGTACAAAATGTCTCTTGAATAGAATTTTTGTGAAGTATCTGAACTCATGATCAATCCTGTAGTAATATTAGTAAAACATTAAAAAGACGAAACTTTTCATAAGTTAATATGACACAGCAATGATGACTAATTTACAACTAATTCATAATAAGCATTAAAAGCTATCTGATAACCAATTTTAAAGCACTCAGTATATAACCCCACGTTTAGATAGCTACTTGTATAATAGCCAACTGAACCGTAAAGTGACATAATTTTCCCCGCTTAATTTAATCTAGCCTGTATTTGTTTTAATCTTGGTGTAAGATTATGCTTCGATTTTCCATAGATCTACATTGTATCACATTGCTTTCAAACAAAGGCTGTTGCTGTTTTCAAAAATGACTGCCATACATTTAAACATAAATGTTTGATTCACACGGCGATATACTAAATTCTTATACTAAAACATTCATTTGTTCTAAATCACATTAAAGAATTCTTGATCGATAATTTGCATTGTTTGCTAAAACTGGTCATACTCCACCTTGAATAAAGCGTCTAATGTAAAACAAAAAGGTTATTCTTACATAATTCTCACTTAAAACAGATTGACTTATGACAATTGGAATGACGCTAAGTCACCCGATGAAATATAATGCAAACATGTATATAGTTTCATTGTTAGTTGCACAAGGTCCATGTTAATAATTGCAGCATACTAAGTGAAGCAATGATCAAGTACATTAATTTTTGAGTCGCCTGACTAGGCGACATATAATGGTTACTTTTGTCCGCGGCGGAAGCCGTCGCGTCTCGTTTTCACTTGTCCGGAGCATATCTCATAAACTATATGTGGTATCATCTTCAAATTTTATATGTTGATAGATCTCATTGAGGGCAAGTGCATTGCTTAAGAACTGTTACTCTTGCTTTCATATTTTCAGAGTAATTGCCCTTGGTTAATTTTCATGTTTTACGTTTTGTCCGGGGCATATCTTGTAGAATATAAGAGTTATCAACTTGAAACTTAATATGTAGATAGATTTCATGGAGTGCAAGTGCAGTGCATATTAACAGTAACTCTTGCTTTCTTAGTTTTAGAGTTATTGCCCTTTATTCATTTTAATGCTAAAGGCTCACTTAATAAATATTTCTTGAACTTGTTACTTAAATGTGTGTATTTTATGACAACTTATAACAGATCATATGTATACATTGAGGTATACTGTTCGTATTTTCCAGTTTGAAGTGGCAGCTTATGCCTGTGTTCCGAATTTCTTCTATCTTGCGGTCACCCTGCTGTTTGGACTCATCGTTGGCATCTTGGCAAAGTTCAGCTTTGGACGAGCTCTTATTCTGAAAGTAAGTAGTCTTAAGCTGTAAGGGACACTGTGCAGCATGGCGTAAAGCTGCAACTTTGTGTTGGATTAGCTCAAATTAGGCATGAACGATTAGAGGAGTTCTTTTTGACTCATTTCTTGAAATACTGCACTGTCAACAGTCCCTGTCTAAGGTAGATATTGAGCAATTCAGTTCTTACCTTGTGTGTGTTTTAAAGGAAAGGGTTGAGATGTTTTCTTAGAATACAACCTAAATTTACAGCAAATGAAATTGCAGATAGGCAATCATTAAGTTTTAGGCTCAACCTTTAACTATCACAGGTGTTTTAAATCCGATTTAAAGTGGACAACATGTTAGCAAATGAGGTTGTATTCTAAGTTCTTTAGATAACCTGAATTTGCAATGTTCACTCTGCCCATGTTTTATCATTAAGATTAAAATGCATGTCATCAAACTATTACATAATATTGGTGTTATCGTCGTTGGAATTGTTGTCGAAGATCTAAAATTAAGTTCTATAATGCAACTGTATACCCATGTTGCCAGAGACATATGCACAATTAAAGCAAAGCCCATATCTCCAGCTTTAACTTTGAGTCAGATCCCTGTTTTTACTGAAAGAAAAAATACTTGGTTAGTCAGCTGTATCTATGTCCTATCCTATGTATGAATAGATAGTAGTCATGAAAAAGTATACGATAATGCATTATGCTTATGCATTAATTCATTTTCTTTCCACAGTATCCACACATATTTACGTTCGGTGTGTTCAAACAAGGAGAACCTTCCAAGAAACAGGTAAAGTGTGATATAAGTAGACAATGAGGGATATGACCATTTCAGTGAAACAGTAATAGAAGCAATGAGTTATTGTGAATATGACTTTATCCTAAAATATATCTTTACCTTTTGTATTTCAAGGTCAAAACATTAATGGTTGAATTTAAATCCATTATAAAATCCATCCATTTTTAAGGCATCACGTGTATTATATGCAAGTTATAGAGTATAACGTTTATTTATTAATAGTTGCCTATTTAAGGCGCTCTGAACCTGTTTTAAAGCTTCTCCTGTGTTCATATTTTTACGTTTTTTATGTTGGTCGGATAACCGGACAATATTCAATGATGATGATGATGATGAACATGATGATGAGGTGGTGGTGGTGATGATGATAATGATGAAGATAGTGATGATGATGATGATGATGATGATGATGATGATGATGATGATGATGATGATGATGATGATGATGATGTACATGATCACTGATCTGTTTCAAAATATTGTCTTATGTTTAAATGTTGTAAATGTTGTAAAAACATGACCTCACATTAATCGTAGCTTACCAGTCTGTCATGATTATCAGTATATACTGCTCATAACCTCTGCTTAATATAAGGAGGACCACAGCTGTAACTGCATTAGAATGTGCAGCAATACCCCTTATTCTGGCTGAAATGGTTGGTAAATTTACCACCTTGAATTAATAAGGATAATGGACAAGAGTTGGCATCTCTCTAGGGTGTTCTCTTGTTATTAAAACTGATTGATATTTTCCCGACAGATGGAGACTGGGACATTTACCATCACAGTGGTCGGCAAGGGTTGGAAGGAGAAGCTTCCTGATGCCGACACAGAGCATGACACAGCCCCCGACACCCAGATGATTGTGCGGGTGTCGGGCCCGGAAGCGGGATATGTTGCCACGCCAATTGTCATGGTTCAGTGCGGCTGTTCTCTGCTGAAGGAAATCTCCCAAGACAAATTTAGGTATGATTAAAGTTGCGTTCTTACTACCAAAAAAACAGTACCGTAATTAATGTAACTGTTTAAATAAATTAGAAATGATGAATAAGTATCGATAACAATAATTCTTATAAAGAATACAGAGATTCATTTAAAAGAAAGGTGCATAGGACACGATATTTCTACCTTATGACACTATCGTTGAACGCTGTTAATCTTTATGGACCCACCAGTCTTTTAATATTTGTGCATTTTTTGTATTTTTCAATTGTTTATTATCCAAGGCAAAGCAAACATATAAAAGCCTTTTATAAAGCAATGAACGATCAACACTGTTGTAAAAGGTATTAAATCTTTGGAACTTCTATTCATTCTTATATAGATTGTCATAGAAGCCATTAAGACCTTATAAGATATAACAGATTAGTATGTTATGTATTTTAAATATCTTTCAGGGGTGGTGTGTACACAACAGCCATGCTTTTCCGAGAAACAAGCCTGATTGAACGACTCATCAAAAACAACATCAAGTTTGAAGTCGTGAAAGAACAATTCCCACTGTGAACAATAGCTGGGCCAAAATTATAATCCCTTGGTGAACAATAGATGGGCCCAAATTCTTGTCCATCTGTGAACAATAGCTGGGACCTCACTATCAAAACTAGCTTTATCGTTGCCATCTAATGTCATTTGCCATGACATTATGTCATGTGAGACTTTTGTATGTAAACTTCTATTTATACAAATTATGACATGCCATTGTTTAAAAAAACAATAAAGAGTATGTTTATATAACTTAAGTAAAATAATTGAGGCTCTCCGGATTCATAAGTCATAATTTTAAAGCTTTCTCAACCTATACTTTGAGGTACAATAAAAGGTACCTGTATACTATACTATACATAATATATAAATGCTAATATATGTACTATTAAATACATGTATATTCTAGTATTTTTTGCAATCAAAAGACACACCGTAATTCAAAAGCTTTCTGATCATTTACCTTGAGTTATAATATTAGCTACCTGTGTATCCAAACAATATGGGCAATCAAAAGGCGTAATTTAAAAGCTTTCTTAATCTATATAGTTTGCGGTACGCTATTTTCTACATGTATATTTTTGATAAACCCAAAGATAATTGCTAGTATCATAAATTAAGTCACATGATAATTATGATGTAAGTGGAAAACACCGAGTCACAGTTCTGTGGCTAAAAATAGAATGAAGGCACCCATGTGTGACAAGTACTTAAGTTAAAGATATTAGATGTACATTTTAGTAGGGGTTTCAATAATTTGTATCTTATTAGGTCTATTGAAGATTGGATGCACACTTGTGTACTAACATGGTAACATTATTCGTTTATAATTATGAATAACATAAACATATCTAATAAAATCCCCAAAACTGATACAAGTAATTCAGCGTAGCAGAATACCTGATATTTATCAACCACTTGGCTTACTATAATTATTGTTCGGTATTATAATTACTAGATGTACACAAAAAATACATAGTGTAGAAACGATTACATTTTTTTCCTCGTATTATGAACGAACATTATTTGTTGTAATTCTTTGCATTGAACATTGCTTCCTTATTTGCACATGTATTCGTTTTTTTTTTACTGTATGTGACTTTCTATATAACGATTGTTCTTACTTTTACATTTATTAGCTAAACTTATTATTTCCAACTGTTAATGAAGTATCGCTATAAAGAAGATAATAGAAAAAAAATGTATTTTAATATCCTTAGGTTGGAATCTGAGTTGATCATGACGTAAAAATATTGAAGCTTGTTGAACATTATTAGCTCACCTGAGCACAAAGTGTCAGTGTGCAAGCAATTGAACGAAGTCCTGTTAGTGTGCAGGCAATTGAACGAAGTCCTGTCAGTGTGCAGGCAATTGAACGAAGTCCTGTCAGTGTGCAGGCAATTGAACGAAGTCCTGTCAGTGTGCAGGCAATTGAACGAAGTCCTGTCAGTGTGCAGGCAACTGAAAATAATCCTGTCAGTGTGCAGGTATCTGTACCAAGTGCTGTCAGTGCGCAGTCAATTATCAAGTCCTGTCAGTGTGCAGGCAACTGAATAAAGTCCTGTCAGTGTGCAGTCAATCGACAAGTCATGTCAGTGTGCAGGAAAATGTAACAAGATGTGTCAGTGTGTAGGCAACTGTTCTGTAAGTGATTATCCAGGCAACATGTTTGACCAGTATGTTTTTCAATATTCTTTGAGAACAAATATCAAGTTATATTGATTACAAAGGGTTAACTCTTTTACTCAGGTGAGCGATTTAGGGCCATGATGGCTCTCTTGACAAAGGTATTGACATATGTAACTTGGATTCACATGCAATGCAAATTTTCACATACTCGCCAAATACAACGTATTCGATATTACAGGCCTTGAAGACAAACAAATGATTTCCGATAATAATCGATCTTATTATCCCTTCCAGTTACTCAAAAAATGTCAAATAACTCTGACTAAAATACTTGTCGAGTTATGACCCTTAATCAGCTGATAAATAGAAAATTGGACTCGTTATAGTTTATTTATTACTGAACTGCCTTTGCTTTAATATGGATTATTCTTGGTTGCGAATCATGCAAGGGAGACCATGGAGCAACTTACAAGACACCTAACTCTAACTGAAAAACATGTCGAGTTATTCCTCTTGATCAACTTAACAAACATAAAATCATTGTCAACTGCTTGCAAAACTCTTGTCTATACCCTTTAGCATGGAGTTATTCCTTTTTACAGGTTGCAAGAGAGACGAAAGCTTTAAAATGTAGGGAACGTCATCCACCATCTTAAAATGAGGGAATTTTCGAAACTGCTTGGGCTTAGCAGGTTTTCTAATATAATATATTTTCCCACCTTTTTAAAAATATAATTCTTTACACCGTTTTCAAACACGTGTACGTATTATTTCAATTTTAAATGTAAACCTTTCAAAACTTTGTCGACTCAAATGGACACCTTTTTAAGCTGTATATTTTAGAAGTTTACTTGTAATCATGGGACATAAGTGGAATCAAACAAATAACTAGCCAATTGTTTTTATCTTTCATTGCCATTCACGGTTTATATAGAGTGTATTACCAAAGTCATCGTGAAATGTAAGTAAGAAACTCGTTTACATGATGATTAAGTCGATTTCATCTAACATAGCAAGGGAAATAAGGGATGTAACGTGACGCATAATATGGAGAGGAGTTATTGGTTTAAACTTGTTTAATACATATGATTTGTTTCTAAAATAAAACTCAAGATGAAGTTAACCGTACTCAAACTAGAGGCAGTTGATAAAATCAAATTTTCTACGGTTGAAATAGAATATGTTTTTTCTGATCTTTATAATTTTGCTTATTCGTTTGCTAAAAACTGTTTAGTTGCTTCAATTCCTTTAAAATCAGACGAGGGGGGGGGGGGCAAAATGGAAAAAAAAAAATCGATCGCTTATTCCATATTAATTTTTTCAAAAATATAACACAAGATGAACAGTGGTAGATACAAAGTTTTTGTACTCTGTTTAATTAACGAGGCCCCATAATGCTTATTTCGTATTTTTTTTATATTCTTTCAAGTTCGTTTTCTACCCAACGTTCGATCACTAGCTCCCAGCCGTGCGGGTTGTCCTGCGTCCGTGAATGACCAATCCTGTCCTGACGTAGGGTTTTAATGTCTCGATTGGGCTTTCATTTCCTAAACGTTACTAAGCGTTTCAAAGTTGTCTCTTTTCGGACATCTGTCCTCTCGCTGAACTTTTCTGCGTTTATCACGAACGTCAAGTTTGGCCTTTTGTGGGTAATAGTCGAATAGTTTATTTGATATTGGTGTCCTGGGATTGCATTAATTAGTGCATACTTTGGTTTGCTACTTACAGGAAACATTTAAGCATATCCCCGCCACATAATAATTGAAAGGTTCTATCTAACAGTTTGACCAAAAATGAGATACTTTTGTTTTTGCGGTGGAATTATATAAAGTTATGCAACTACTTTAAAAGATCTTAGGTATAATTTTATTATTTATTGAAATATTGATTAGAGATCAAAGGCTGTGTCCACATTTTCATTTTTCAGATGATTGTGTAGCCTTTATGCTTACACGTATAATGTATGCTAATAAGATAAAGGAATTGTAAATAAACAAGACCCGGGTGATGGTTGAATGTTTAATATTTAACTACTGTGCACATGTATAGCATACATACAACGACCTCTGTCAGACTGTTTTGGCTGTGTCATTCAGTATGCATGATATAGCTAATACCAGTTGTATGTCATATTCCCTAGCTAACGGCGATCAATCATAAATTCTCCCACTGTGTAAATTCTCACAGTTAGGCCAAAGCCAAATACAATGCAACTTTGTACATTGAAACGTTGCGATTAAGCGCAATAACGCATAGTGATCAATACTTATATTTACATATTATTTTAAATAATTATTAAACATGATTAACATTACCAGTTTATTCTGCAATTGACTATCTGTTTTAAAAGAAATGTTACCGACAACATACTTTTGTATCAAAGAATAGCTGATAAAAGTGATGTTATATATCATGGGTTAAATGACGTCACGCTTATCCAACCAGACCACAATCCTGAAATCAACAATGATGGCAGAATCCATTGCGTGTTATGCAATATGAAACTCCAGTTGTATCTACACTTAAGACTTGGCGAATACAAACATTGAAATATATATATGTTTTGCTTCGTTCAAGAGACGCGTTCATGTATCTTAGTGTCAGACATCGATTAAATAATTTGTGTAAATTTTAAGAAATTGTTTGTTCCAATGATTTAACACCAACAGAAGTTCAAATGAAACCCCCTTGTATATTTCAATTTATGTGACAGGAAATGTTCAATTTCTATTAAAGAATGTTATCAATTTTGAATGCTAATGTTTTTATGCTGGATTTACAAACTCCTTTTCAAAAGATATAGAGTATCTTTTAATCCGTTTCCACAAAGTCGAATTCTAATTGTATTCAACCAAACCTCGATGAAGGAGTCCCTTTAAAAGACAACTGTCTGATAGATGTGAAAAAAGTGAAGAGAAGATGCAGCTACTGTACAAGCCTGGAGGCATTCGTGTACATCGTTGAGGCATGTGGGTTTGAAATCGTGCCCAATGATATGGTTGTAGCCTTCGCAAATCAACATTTTTAAAGCAATAGTTCATCAAATTTAGTGATCTGCTTGATTATAATTTGTGTCGTTTGGTTCTGCTTATTTTTCTATATTAACGGTATACAATCAGTTTGACAATTACCTGAAACTATTGTTTTTGCTTGGCCAGTAATTTTAAAAATATAAATTTTGCTTTATGTTACTTTATGTACATTGACGCATGATTTATTGCAGGAGATCTAAATTCTGTTGAACTGTTCATTTCTTTTGAAGCTTGGCCAGATGTAACGCTTAAGGCATTTTAAATTTAGGTTTGAATAAAGATTGCTGATAATTTCCATCAAACTCAAAAGGTTGTCTCCAATAATAATGCATAGTCAAGTATTAAGACATAATTATGCTTAATCAAATAGAAATAAAAAAGTATCATACTTTTATGTATTGTTCTATATCAATACAGACTAGCCTTAGACAGGGTTATTTGTCATGTTCCTCTGACAGCTCGTGTTTCTACCTTAAAACTTGATAAGAAATTTATACTCACAATACAAGTATATCATCCATTCAGGGTCTGGCTTGCAATGTGACAACCCTGGAAAGTGCCCCGCATGGTTTTACCCATGCCGCCGAGCTTAAACCACTCCGGAAATCTCTCTACCCAAACCGTCTGCCAAGGAGCAAATACCCGCTAAAAACTAGGTGAGGTCTTAACTGCTTATGTTGCATGTTTGCATTGGAGTGCTTAAGGCATTTATTGACAATTATCACCGTTTTCATTTTGACATTCATTTGTAAGCCAAGGTGAATGTTAATGTAAATGAAATCCCATTTTGCCAAACTTGGTATAAAGAAAGAGTTTATGGATACCTTTCATGGGATTGCGTTTGGGGTTCCTAGGGTTAAGGTCACTGTTACTAAAATTAGAAAAAAACAAGCACAGGCTGAAGTTCTTCTGTCAATCATTGAAAACCTGATTTGGTCACATTGCGGCGTTTCTTGTTTAAATTTCTGTACATTTTTACATTTTCGTTATGTGCAAATAAAACTCTTTCAAATGATACAAAAATGATATGGGGTGACCAGGCGTCATTAATTTAAGTAATTGTTGGTCATATACCCTAAATAAGAAAAGCTGAAATTAAGGTATAGATAACCAATAAGTTATCATTTTACAATATACTGAAAATAGTCACAAATAATATTTGAATGGCAGATAAGAAATATGATTTCTATCTAAAGAATTACCCCCCCCCCACACACACACACACACACATTATAAATGATATATATATATATGTATTGTTTAGATTCTGAACCGTAAAGTAAATTTGAATGGCAGATAAGAAAATATGATCTCAATGTAAAGAATGTCCAACGCACACGCATTATAAATAATAAAATAAATAACAATGCTAATTAATGCTTCCTTTTTAACAGAAACTCAAAAATTAACATTGATATCATATTTTCTTATCTGCCATTCAAATTTACCTAAACCGAAAAGTTGATTTGAATGGTAGATAAGAAAATATGATTTCAATGTAAATTGTTGATCCTCTCCAGTATATGATAAACAGCCAAGAAAGTTGGATAGGTTTAATATTGTGTTTAAAAAAGAAAGTAGAACTTCCTGAAGTAATAGTTAACATTTTATCAGCAACTTGATGAATATGGAATCCTAGTGAAATAATAAAGATTTGATTTTATGTGCCTGGCTGCTGGACACTTATAGACTGAGTTTAAAACTTCAAATTATGGATAGTGATAGAGAGAGTGAGAGCTTGTTTTCACTGCGGCTGTCCCGGGTAATGGGGGATATTGGGGTTAACCGCTGGATGATTGCCAGGAGGAGGAGAATACACCTGTGCAGGGAGACCATTCACAATGTTGGTGTCTTGTTAAAGGATGGAAATAGAACTAAATACATATTTGGCAGTCAGAGTGAGGGCACGACAACGCCTGGGATGGAATCTGATACTGACTACATGTTTTGTGGTAACAATGAACATGTCACTCTTGACTGGAGAAACTGGAAGTATGCAGCAGTAAATCTGCTGGTGTTAAAGAATGAGCTCACTCCTCCTCAACACTGCTACTTACAGAGACTGAGAGATGGCTGCCCACTACCAGAAGTACAAGCGGTAGGTCCTGATGATGTTCTAGATGGGGAAGGGAGAATAATATTGACTAATACACGAGTGAATTACCAGGACTTTGTACAGCAACGAAGTGAATCTGGTGAAATAATAAGACATGGCCCATCAATGTCACATGATGAAAGGATTGACATAGTCCATGGATACCATTGTAGCAAGCTGCCAGAAGAATGCAAGTTCATGTTCCACAGACCACGCCCTGGACACTGGCCAAGACCTGAAACATTGGCCAGTGCCAGGGAGACTGGAGTATTCTTAGTGCCACAGGGCTACACAGAGAGCCCATCTAAACAATTATTATGTAGATCTAAAGCATTAATGATCCCTTCAAAGTTAACAAGTTACCCTTATTCCAAATGGCAGTGGAGGTTTTCAACTTCGTTAATGGAACGGTTTTTTATGTTTGATTTTAACACTGTTCAAGTGAAGGTATATACACTGACACAAATATTGAGAAAAACGTGTTTCAAACCTATGTTTGGTGACAGATTCAGCACATTTCATATTAAACAGCAATGCTATTTACAATAGAAAACAATAGAAAACTATCCTACAGAAATATGGAGGGAAAACAAGATTGTGAAATGTGTGTGACTTCTTCTGACAACACTGAAAAGATGGTTTAAACAAAAATACTGTCCCCATTTTACAATATCTGGAGTTAATCTGTTTGTTGGAAAGTTGCATAATTGGGAACTTCCAAAGGTATGCAGCATTATTTCACATCTCATCAACACAAAACTGCAGTGTTTGTTTTGCACTCATATGGACAATATTGATATGAGATTGCTTCAATGCTCAAATCTTGAAAATGTATCATATGAGCATGTGGGCACAAGAACCCAAAACCATAATGTTGTTCTAAATGAAATACTGTTTCATATATTAGATGAATTGACTATGTTTTTAGATGGATTGATAACTGATGGCATTTCTATTCAACAGAGTATGTCTGATTCCTCAAGTTACCCTGAACAGGAAGTAGTGTCTATGCTGACCCCATTCCTATGCAGCACCCTTGCTTCCATGCTGGCTTCAAAGTGCATCTACCTTGGACAACCAATCACACAGGTTATCTACAACCGGTACCAGATGTCTCTTGACTCTGACCTTATGTCCAGTAGGTTGAAGTTTGCCTCCATGTTGTACTGCAGCAGGCAGTATGAGGAAGCTGCAGAAGTACTGACTTACTGTGAAGGACTGCTGGGACCAACAGTGTGTCAGTTCTGTGGACATAATGGAAGGGAATACCTGGAACTAAGCACTGAGTTTGAAAACAAGTTGATATTCAACTCACATACAGAGATGCGGAAGAAATACACGATGATGTGTATAAACTTCACAAAGGAAGAAATAAGCTGTATTCCACAACATCTTGCATTTGAAATACTGAAAAGTATAGAAGGTAAAGACAGATTACCATCTGAGATGTGGAAGAACCATGTCGTCGCTGACTGTGTCCCATTCCTTTATTACTTACAGCATCTCACATACTGGGAACTACACCAACACCAGAGAGCACAAACAGCCTTACATAACCTACATGAGTACACAATGGGGACAGTAGACGGCCACATTGACACAGCCCACAACATGCTGGGCCACTGCTATGAACTACAGAACAGGCTGGACCTGTCTTGGTTGTGCTACAACAGATCAATGGAAATATATGACAGAGACAATGTCTCCATGTGGCATGCAGCCAGGATCCTACATCAGTTTTTACAACGTTAATATTTACATTGACACAGCCTTAAATTTCTTGGACACATGGCCACAGCTATGAGCTTTAGAACATACAATACATGGCTTGGATGTGCTACAGCAGATCATTGAAGATATATGAACAAGAATGTCTCTATCTGATATGTAGCCAGAATACTCAAAACGTTATTACATTCAAACAAAACTGTTACCTTTAAACATGTTTTTCATGCCTATACATGTTTTTTACCACTAAATACATGTTTACAGATGTGAATTTGTATGTGTGTTTTATTGTAAGAAACTAGTTTAATAGTAAAAGATGAAGCACAATATTGTAGCAAAGTGTTCACTAATTTCTAAAAAAAAATGTGTTCACTTAAAGAAATCTTGAAACAAACAAAATGATCTTTTAGGTAGATGTTATTAGTAATCTGATGTCAGGGACATACTTTCATGCATATACCAATTTTGTTAATCTAGAAAATAAATACATGTCTCATTGAAAATAAGCAAATACTAGTACACTTGGTGTTTCAATTTTAAGAGCTATTTCTACTATATAGCGGACCTGGTTTGTTAAAAAAACTTCAATAGTTTATGGGCGCATATGTCTAACTCGACTTTGCTGCAACGGATTAAAATGTATTTTAACACAAGATCCCAAGGTGAGCATGAGTACAAGGGTAGGAAAGTTCTCTTTAACTGTGAAAGTATTTTGCGCAACTTATTCATTTTATAGCCATAAATGTAAAAATCAACTTCAAGGGCAAGTAAATTTAACCACTTTGCCACAATTGATGAACAAAATGTCAGTCTCTAGAACACTAAGCGTATTAAGTTTCAGACAATTCCCTTATACACTGTGGAATTAGCCCTAAATAACCCCATTTGGTTTTAAAGTCACATTTAGTAAAAACACCATATAAATCTTTAAACAAAAATGTCGCCCAACTGACACTAAAGTACCAGGCACTTTTTAATTTCTTCGCTTTTTTAATGCAACTGGTTTCAGAACATTCTCGTTAAACTGTGCGCAGAAGTAGTTTGCTCAAACAGATATTTGCACGTGGCCGACAAACTGACATGCTGACCGCAAAACGGACCGCCACATAAAGTATCATGCTCCAATATAAACCTCCACTTCAATTTGTGTTTGCATAGATATAATTAGAAGCAAGATGTCTTTAAAGGTACTGTGTCACAGATTGGCACCATAAAAGATTTTTTCTGTAACGAATTTCAGGACAATTATCTAATAGAATGTGTTACGCTTTGATATCATAATTATAAAAAAGTACCAAAATGTAAAATAAAAATGTGTCAGAGACTGGGTTCGAACCCCCGTCGCCAAAATTGAAGTCCGGCGTCTTACTGACTGAGCTATTAAAGCTTACTCTAATCGGGTGACATAATTAAATTATACACCTACCTCGGTAATATCACGTGATAACACCGACTAGCCAATCACGCATAAGGAATGAATTCTACCTGGTAGACATACCCAGTAATCTTTTTTTACTTCAGCTAGTAAGTTTCAATGCATTGTACAATTTTCTTCTTCCAAGACTTGTTTAGCTGTTTACCTTTCACCAATATTTACCTTATATGTTGTAATTATAACAAGTTGTTTCGACAAATTTTCCTTAAGTTTCAATGAACAAATATAATTAAAAGTTTGACTTAGAAATAAAATTATCAAAAATAATGATAAAAACTGGTGATTCACAAAGTATGCTTCTATATAGATCATTGAAGATGTGCATCTTATAGAGAAAACTACATATAGGTGTAAAGTAATATCTCTTGATATAGAAGAAAAGCAAATTTCCTTATGATTTGTCTTATACAGAATTTGACGGCAAGTCAATCCTGTTTAATTAAAAGTATAACATTAAGAGACAAAGAGGTTTCGTTCTGTGACAAATTTACGAAAAATTTACGATAAACATAAAGCGCTATCTGATAACCAATATTAAAGCACTCGTTATTTATACCTTATGTTAAGATATAATCTACTTGTAATACAGCCAAATGCACTGTAAACTGACATAATTTCCTTTTATGTATTGTCCAACGTCAAGGTACTAATTCACAGGCCGGGTCGAACTCGTATGGATGAAGGAAAAACGTAACACAAGCTTTGAATGAAAATAATGCATTTATTAATGCCATAAAAGTGTTTTTACGAAATATTTAAAAATAAAATAGCTTGTGTATAATAACGTTTCCCGAAATACATATCTGGATAAAATTTCATTTATGTTAAGTATAATCTAAATCTAGAATGTATTAATATGTCTTGGTGTAAGATTATATTTTTCCTCAGATCTAAATTGTATAAACATTGTTTCAAACAAATGTTGTTTTTTTTCCAAAATTGACAGCAATACATTTAAACTTGATATTCGATTCTTATAGCGATAAACCAAATGCAAAATGCATTCATTTGATCAAAATCTCATAAAATATTATATGATCGATAATTTGTCTTTTGAAAATATGTTTTTCATACTCCCCAATGATTTAAGCGTCTTATGTAAAAAGAAGAAGTAAACTCCTACATAATTCTCACTTAAAACAGATTGACTTATGATAATTGGGATGACGCTGAGTCACCCAACATAAATGTACTACATACAGTACATGTACATAGCTTTCAGTGTTGGATGCACAAGGTACTTAGTAAAGCAATGCTAAAGTACATTCATTCTGTAGATCAACTATGAAGGCCTCAAATAGTTCAAATCAATGAATCATAAAATCAGCTAGTCAATAAGAATGTACTCATTCATGGTAATAATATTTGGAGTTTTCGCTGTAAAAATGTACTAGTCTATATATTATTTTACTAACATTTCAGCAAATTATACATTATTTTCAATAAAAACAGCTAATATTAAAATGAGGAAGTCCTTGCGCGGGCGGTCGTCAAACATTGGTTTCCGCCCAGTAACTTCAGTTATAAAAATGAGTTCACACCAATAACGTAATGTAAGAATGGATGGATGGTGATGAAAATTGGTGTGTAGGCAGCCTTTGTAAGGCGCTAGTTTGGACTGCGTTCGAAGGTGGTAGGGTCAAGGTCACTGTTACTAAAGATAAAAAAAAGGCGAAAACTTTAGCTAGAATTGATGGATAGTTATGGAGATTGGTGTGTAGATATCTTATGTAAAGAGCTAGCATGAGTTTGCTTGTGATGAGCGATGAGGATTTCGAGTCAAGGTCACTGTGACTAAAATAGAAAGATGGTTTCTGCCCAGTAACTAAAGTAAGAATTGATGGATAGTGATGGATAGCTTGGAATTGCTTTTAAGGGGATGGGGTCAAAGTAAATGTCAAAGTTTCTAAAAATAAAACAATGCTTTTCGCCCAATAACTTAGGATTGAAAAGATGAACGTTTGTATGCAGGTAGCGTATGTGATGCGCTAGCTTAGAACAACTTTTGAGGGGCTGTGGTCAAGTTAAAGGTCACTGTTACTAAAAATAAAAAAAACATGTTTTTTACACAATAACTTTTGTAAGAATTGATGGATAGAGACGTGGATGTGTAGGTAGCGTTTATGGATAGCATACTTGGGCCTGATTTTGAGGTAGGTGGGGTCAAGGTCAAGGTCCCTGTTACTTAAATAGTAAATAGTTTCGTTTCCTCCGACTAGTGTGTAAGTAACTTGTGTGAACAAAAAGAGGAGTGAAGTGAAGGTTACTGTATTTAAATATAGATAATGGTTTGCGCACAACAATTTTAGGATTTACTTACTCATGCACGACTAAAGCTTTTCATATTTTATTGGTCATATTAAAAATCTGGTTTCGTCGCGGCGTTTATAGTTCATAATGTTGTTTTTATAAAAATACAGGTTCTTTCACATTTCCATTCATAGCATTCATGAACACTCAAACATGATACCTGCTTTTAATTGTCTGAGATACATCGTTTATGTCATTCATTTATCTTTGTATTTATACACGCAATGGCATCATGAACATATTAAAACATTATGATTATATCAGACCAAATGGGATGTCAAGAATGAAACTAAATTGATTATCATGTTGATGTTAGCGTTGGGATTATGAACACAAACATTTATTTTTATCCCCCGCGTTGAAAAGGCGAGGGGATATAGTAATGGTAGGCGTGATTCCGTCTGCCTGTGCGTGCGTGCGTCCGTACGTCCGCCCGTCCCACATTCATTTCATTGCATCTTCTCTTACATTTCTTATGCGATTTCTACCAAACTTTCACAAATTGATGATAATAAAGTGAAGCAACGCACATAGTAGGGCTTTCCCGATTCGGCCAGTTTTGAAGGAGTTATTGCCCTTTGCTTATTTTACATTTAAAATAGGTTTCTTCGCAACTCCTTTCACATTTCTCATTCGATTTCTACCCAACTTCCACAGATTGATGATCATAAAGTGAAGCAGCGCATATTGTCGGGCTTTCCCGATTCAACCATTTTTGAAAGAATTTTTGCCTTAGCTTATTTTACATTTAAAATTGGTTTCTTCGCAACTCCCCTTACGTTTTTCATGCGATTTCTACCAAACTATCACAGATTGATGATCAAAAATTGAAGCAGTGCATATTGTCTGGCTTTCCCGATTCGACCATTATTGAAAGAATTATTGCCCGTTCTTAATTTTAAGCATTTTTTATGTTCCTGAGAAACTACCCTTACCATTGACTGGCTTTCGTTACAAAAAAATGCCCCCATGAAGCGGGGATATAGCTGTCTGTGACCGCTCTTGTTTACCTTAAAAGGCTTTCGACAGAATGAATTTCACTCTCGTCGACATAAAATAGACAGTCTTCCAACTAATCCAAAAACATGCAAATAAAATCCCCAAAGTTTCGTTAGCTTAAAGTTGCTTGAGCTCGTTTTATAAATGAATATATTTTATGAACTCATCACATTTCCTGAGTTTACATTAAGGGTAAACTGTTCATATTTTCCGGTTTGAAGTGGCAGCTTATGCCCGTGTTCCGAATTTCTTCTATCTGGCGGTCACCCTGCTGTTTGGACTCATCGTCGGCATCTTGGCAAAGTTCAGCTTTGGTCGAGCTCTCATTTTGAAAGTAAGTAGTATTTAGCTGTGTGTGGCATTGTTTAGCATGGCGTAAAGCTGCAACTTTGTGTGGGAATAGCTCAAATTAGACAGAACTGATTTAAGGAGTTGGCGATTTCAATTTGACACATTTCTTGAAATGCTGCTTTGTCATCAGTCACTTGTCTTGGGTAGATATTAAGCAATTAAGTTCATAGAAGCTTGTGTGTTTTTAAAGGGAAAGGGTTGATATGTGGTCTTAGAATAGAACCTAAACTTAAAACAAATGAAATTGCAGATAGGCAATCACTAGATCTAGGCTCAACTTTAAACTTTCGCAGGTGCTTAAAGTCTGATTTTGCGAGGACAATGTGTGAGCAAATGAGGTTGTATCTTAAATCCTTCTAATGGCCATTATTTAACGCTCAAAGACTCCGCCCATTCGTAAGAATTAAGATTCAAATGCATGTCATCAAATTATGACATAAACTTGGTGTACATGAAGGTGGAATTGTTGTGAAAGATCTTAAATTAGGCTGTATAATGCAACTTTATACCCATTTTGCTAGAGACATATGCACATGTATAGCAAAGCCCATATCTCCAGCTTTAAAAACTTTTGAGTCACATCTTTTCTGCAAGAAAAATATATCTAGTAAGCTGTATATATGTCCTATCCTATGTATGAGTAGATAGGATTCATGAAAAAGTATAAGATAATTAAAGTTTCTTATTATGTAATTCATTTTTTCTCCACAATATCCACACATATTCACGTTCGGTGTGTTCAAACAAGGAGGACCTTCCAAGAAACAGGTATAGTGTGATATTGGTAGACAAGGTAGACTGACCATATGAGTGAAACAGTTATAGAAACAATGGGTTATCATGAATATGACTATATGCTAAAATATTTCAAGCCACCACGTGTACAATAAAATTATGCAAGTTATAGAGGTTAAAGTTTTAGACCTAAATTCTGTCTTAATTAATCAGAGCCTGTCTAATTAAAAAGTTTATTTATAAATAGTTGCGATGGACTAACCTAGTAAAGGCGCCCTGAACCTGTTTTTAAAGCGTCTACTGTGGTCATATTTCTTAGGTTTTTCATGTTGATCCGGTAACCTTGGCATTATTCATTAATGATGATGATAATGATGATAATGATGTAGCCAAACACCAGGAATTAAACAACATATTTAGAGAATGAAGGAAATGTCTGTAAATCGATGGTTGGAAATATTTTGATACTTTCCTTGAATATTATCGGTTTCATGTCTGTTGGTGAAAAATGCACATGTAGTTAAACAGTTTGATAAGTTCCCTTCTTTGGACAATCTATCAGTGTTGTCAGGGTCAATTCTGAACGTTAAAACATACCTTATATTAATCGTAGCTTACCAGTCTGTCACGAATATCAATATATACTGGTCGTAACCTCTGCTTAATATCAGGAGTACCACGGCTGTAACTTCATGAGAATGTGCAGCAATACCCCTTATTCTGGCTGATCTTGTTGTCGAAATTTATCACCTTGACTAAATAAGGATAATGAACAAGAGTTGGCATCTCTCTAGGGTGTTCTCTTGTTATTAAAACTGATTGAAATTTTCCCGACAGATGGAGACAGGGACATTTAGCATCACAGTTGTCGGCAAGGGTTGGAAGGAGAAGCTTCCTGATGCCGACACAGAGCATGACACAGCCCCCGCCACCCAGATGTTTGTGCGGGTGTCGGGCCCGGAAGCGGGATATGTTGCCACGCCCATTGTCATGGTTCAGTGTGCCTGTAGCCTGTACTCTGCTGAAGGAAATCTCCCAAGACAAATTTAGGTATGATTAAAGCTGCATTCTTTCTACCAAATAAGCAGCTATTAAAACACGAATACATTATTGTTATCAGTAACTGATATTTGTCATAAAATGCATTATTTAATTAGCAGTAAAAGAGGTATAACTGAATTGATGTGTGCTATATTGCTTTTATATATATATCACTTTAATATTATAGAAAAATGGCATTTTGGTGATGGGAAAGATTGTTTGGGTAATACAATGAAAACTTAAGGAAAAACCAAGCAGTAAAAATATCAAATATGAGCCCTGTTTTCACTTGAGTGGGACCTTGAAGTTTTATTATAATTTCAAGTAGTGTATTGTTTAAGGCGAAGCAACAAATGAAAGCGTTACGAAAAGCAATGCATGTTAAACACTGTTGTAAACAATAGTAAAACTTCGTCACTTCAATGCATATTAATCTTATATAATGGCTGATAAAAGACATTGAGACTTATAACAACTGTATCTAGTAAATATATATATTTTAAATATCTTTCAGGGGTGGTGTGTACACAACAGCCATGCTTTTCCGAGAAACAAGCCTGATTGAACGACTCATCAAAAACAACATCAAGTTTGAAGTTGTGAAAGAACAATTCCCTCTGTGAACAATAGCTGGGCCCAAATTATAATTCCTTGGTGAACAATAGATGGGACCAAATTATAGCCCCTTGGTGAACAATACATGGGACCAAATTATAGCCTCTTGGTGAACAATAGATGGGACCAAATTATAATCCCTTGGTGAACAATAGATGGGCCCAAATTATAATCCCTTGGTGAACAATAGATGGGACCAAATTATAGCCCCTTGGTGAACAATAGCTGGGCCCAAAATATTTGTCCCTTTGTTTACAATAGCTGGGACCTCAATATCAAAAACTAGCTTTATCTTTGCCATCTTATGTCATTTGCCATGACATAATGTCATGTGAGACTTTTGTATGTAAACTTCTATTTATACAAATTATGACATGCCTTTGTAACGAAAACAATAAAGAATATGTTTATATTACTTAAGTAAAATAATTCAGGCTCTTCGGATTCATATGTCATAATTTTAAAGCTTTGTCCACATTTACTTTGATGTACAATATAAGGTACCTGTAAACTATACTATACTATACATAGTATATATATACTAATATATGTACTATCAACTATATGTATATTCTAATAATATTTGAAATCAAAAGTCACACCGTAATTAAAAAAGTTTCTGATCATTTACCTTGAGTTGTAATATAAGCTGCCTGTATATTCAAAAAATATGGGCAATCAAAAGTCGTAATTTAAAAGCTTTCTTTATCTTTATAGTTTGCGGTACACTATTTTATACATGTACATTTTTGAAAGCCAAAGATAATTGCTAGTATACATGATAACTATGATTTAAGTGGAAAACACCGAGTCACAGTTCTGTGGCTAATACAAGAATGGAGGCACACGTGTGTGACACGTATTTAAGTTTATATGAATGTTAAATGTGCATTTAAGTAAGTGTTTCAATAATTTGCTTGTATTTGGTTAATTGAAGATTGGATGCACACTTGTGTATACACATGTTAATATTATTAGTTTATTATTATGAATAACATAAATATATTTGATAGCATGCCCAAAACTGATACCATTAATTCAGAATAGCAGGAGACATGATTTATATCAACCACTTGGCTTATAAGAATTATTTTTCGGTAGTATATTTTCGATATATACACACAAACACATGAAAAGTGTCAAATATTACATTTTTTTATATTATGTACGAACATTGTTTGTTGTAATTCTTTGCATTGAACATTGCTTCCTTATTTGTTTATGTATTCGTTTTGTTTTGACTGTATGTGACTTTCTATATAACGATTGTTTTTACTTTTACATTTTTTAGCTGAACTTATTATTTTGACTCGCAACTGTTCATGAAGTATCGCTATAAAGAATGCAATTGAAAACAGTTTTTATTGTGTTCAGTTTATGAAATAAATGTAATTTAATAGCATGGGTTGGAATCAGAGTTGACCATGACTTGAAAACATGTTGTAGCTAGTTGAACATTTTAAAGGTATTGACATTTAACTTGGACCTGGCAAGCAATTGCAAATATGCACAAACTCACCAAACACAATGTTTTTGATTATACAGGCTTTGAAGTCAAACAATCCCTACAAGCCACTCACAAAACATACAACTCTGACTGAAATACAATGTTGAGTATTGACCCTTGATCAGCTGTTTAATAGAAAAATGCGTTTTGCACCCGCTTTGAGTTAACTTGTTTATAATATATAAATTACCACATGGCTATTATTTATCATACATTATTCTTGCTCGCGAATCATGCAAGGAAGACCATGTAGCAACCTACAAGACACATAACTCTGACTGGAAAACATGTTGAGTTATTTCCCCTGATCAACTAAACAAAGACAACTTTTTGCAATTCTCTAGACTATACCCTTTAGTATAACATTGATACACAGGAATTTGAATGGGTTTAATATTGTGTTTAAAAAGGAAAGTATAACTTCCTGAAATAATAGTTTACATTTTATCAGCAACATGATGGACATGGAATCCTAGTGAAATAATAAAGATTTTGATTGTATGTGCCTGGCTGCTGGACACTTATAAACTGAGTTTAAAACACCAAGCTATGGATAGTGATAGGGAGAGTGAGAGCCTGTTTTCACCGCGGCTGTCCCGGGTGATGGGGGATATCGGGGTCAACAGATGGATGATTAGAAGGAGGAGGAGAACACACTTGAGGATGGAGACTATACACAACGTTGATAGCTTGTTGAGTGATGTAAATATAATTTTATACGTATTTGGCAGTCAGAGTGAAGGCTCAACAACGCCTGGGATGGAATCTGATACTGACTTATTGCATTGTTATAACGATGAACATGTGAATCTTGATTTAGGAGACTGGAAGTATGCAGCAGCAAATCTGCTGGTGTTAAAAAATGAGCTCACTCCTCCTCAACACTGTTATTTACAGAGATTGAGAGATGACTGCCCACTGCCAGCAGTACAAGCGGTAGGTCCTGATGATGTTCTAGATGGGGAAGGGAAAATAATATTGACTCATACAAGAGTTGTATACCAGGACTATATACGGCAACTAAATGATTCTGGTGAAATAATAAGACATGGCCCATCAATATCACATGATGAAAAGCTGGACATAGTCTATGGATACCATTGTAGCAAGCTGCCCGAGGAATGCAAGTTTATGTTCCACAGACCACGCCCAGGACACTGGCCAAGACCTGAAACATTGGCCAGTGCCAGGGAGACTGGAGTATTCTAAGTGCCACAGGGCTACACAGAGAGCCCATCTAAACAATCATTATGTAGATCTAAAGCATTAATGATCCCTTCAAAGTTATCAAGTTACCCTTATTCAAAATGGCAGTGGAGGTTTTCAACTTCGTTAATGGAACGGCTTTTTAATCAAATGCTTACATGGCAGTTGATGGAGTAATTCCAGCTTTTGCTGACACTTCGGTTCCTCGGCAAAGGGGATTTCTATTCAGAGGTTGGTGACCTGCACGGTGTGTCAATGTCATCCATGAGTAGGCACCTCCATGAAGTTGTTGCGGCCATCAACAATAAGATGAAAAATATAAGGCAAGTCCACATTTAGTCTTGAACATTACATTAACTTGCATGAAACTAACAAGCATGGTATTGAAATGAATGCTGGAAATGCATTAAGCTCAAGAAAAATTGGCTGCCTACATTAATGCTTCAAATGGCAATATGGCAGATTTAAAAAAGGGAAGAATAAGTGAATTTAAAATAGAATTATTAGTGGCTTGTCAGTTACTTTCTACATCCATGATTGTCATAGTTAAATTCATATTTATTGAAAAACATGAAATATACTGGTATTTTTGTTTTTTTTAAACAGGTTTCCAACGACTTTGGAAGAGAGGCGAGAAGCCAGTTTGGGATTCTACACACTTTGTGGCATTCCAAGAGTTCTGGGAGCTGTTGATGGGACGTTAGTGCCTATCATAGCTCCCCATGACAATGAGGAAGTATATGTTTGCAGAAAAGGTTACCACGCCCTGAACATACAGGCTGTTGTCAATTCAAATATGAGGTTTGTATTTGTAAATGGATATTAAACATCATAAGACAAAAATGAGCGATGAGTTTAATCTTTTGTACATGGTCTAAATATACTGATTGTACAATATGTTTTTTGAGACCATAAACCATACTATCCATTAAGAATGATATTATATAAAAAGAAAAAAAGACATTTTTCAGACAATTGATATTTATTGTGAGTGGTCGTATTACTGAAATGAAGGCATTGATCACAAAAGCAGCCGGTTCTGTCAACACCGTCAATTTGTGATAGTGCAGCTTTAATCTCTGCAAGCATGATTTTTAATTGAAGGACAACACAATGCTTACCCTTTAAACTATTTAATATCTCTACTTTATAATGTTACAATCACATACCGGTAGACATAAAGAAAATCAATAATTTTGGAGTTAAAATTATTTTCATTGTTTTTAATACAACACAGTAAAGACCATTTGTTTTATTGTAGGTTCAATGATGTTGTGGCCAGATGGCCTGGATCTGCAAATGCAGGCATTTTTGATAACTGTGGTTTGAAGGAAAAACCTTTATATTTGTCACCCAGAATTTCTGTTTTAATAATGAGACTGAAAATGAAATATAAAGTTAAGAAGCGTTATATGGCACCATTGTAATGTTTATATAATTTTGAAAGCATGGAATGCAATGTAACATACTTGTACAAACTTTTTGTATGTATTGATTAAAATGCTCAATGTTTATATTTGGTGATATTATAATGACAAAAGAACAAGCACTATTATTTGATTGATGTATTATTTATTTTAAGAGACACCTAGAGCTGAACGATGTAGGGATGTTGTTGGGTGATAGCGGCTATCCATTACGCCACTACCTCATGACCCCAGTTCTTCGGCCACAAGGGATACAACAAACAGCTTACAATGTTGCTCATGCAAGGGGGAGGGTCGTTGTGGAACGAGCCTTTGGACTATTGAAGTCAAGGTTCAGGTAAATGATGGAATGAGCTAGATCATCAATATATGTATATTTCTGTAAACAACACTCTGCTGAATATATTGTTTCATACAATGTGCATATTTTTGACAAACTTGAAAATATTGGATATAAAGTAATAATTGACTTGCGTAAATTATTTGACCAAAGTGATTAATAGGTCGAATAAAAACATGTTTAAAAATAAAACATGCATTTTAGGTGTTTGCACAAGACTGGGGGCTGTCTGATGTTTTCCCCTGACAAATGCGCACAGATTGTCACAGCCTGCATCCACCTGCATAATTTATGTCTAGACCGGCATGTGCCAATGCCAGGAACAGTTCTGAGACAGGACGGTCAAGATATGGACCAGCAGCCACTTGCTGTACCAGCACCAAACCACAGCGGGGTGCTTCATCGGAACATTCTTATAAATCGATATTGAACTGTTAATTGGTTTATTTTTATATGGGCAATTTAATTAATAAGAAGAGTTTAACTACTCAATATATTATATATAATAGGACATGTTTATGCAGATTTTTCATGGATTGCCTTTTGGCCCCCTGAGGTCAAGGTCACTGTTACTATAAATACATTACTGTTCCAGTTATGGTTGACATACTGTTACCAAACTTGATATGTAGGAAGAGTTTATGAAGTTCTTCCATGGGATTTTGTTTGGGGCCTTTATGATCAAGGTCACTGTTACAAAAATAAAAGAAACAGTTGAAACTGAATCCCTTTTGCCAATCATTAAAAACCTTCTTTTGTCATATTGCGATTCTTGATAACTTTTCAATTTGATTGTTTTATTGCTTTTGACAGGCACATATTACATCGTCATTGTATTCACTCCTAAGTCAAAGCGGCATAGTCGAGCCCGCTGTCTTACGACAGCTCTTGTTCCATATATTACCTTTAAAGCATTTTAATTAACATCTCCGATAGTGCATCTCTGTGACAGCCCTTGTTCTAAATGTAATGCTTTACTTTGTGTGTTATCAAATGCCATTTTTTGCTTTGAATATTACCTCAAAAGTAGTAAAACAAAAGAAATGATATTGGGACATTAAGTTATTATATCGCTCTTGTTTTTGTTAGGTAAGTGTATGTGCATTCTTAAATGTGCACTAACGTTGGCCTCTAAGCTTCTTCATTAACATTTTTGAAGGTTGTCTACAAACATATTCCATTGACCAAAAATTCACTAGTAACATGTTCAATTATTTATTCTGTAGTATAACATGGTAGATATATCACAGCTTTAAATATCACAGAATATGTAAAATGTTAACAGCAACAGCATTAAGGTATAACTCAATAGATAATATACTATTTACAACACACACTCAGAAACACATTGGCCACAAACTCTCGACTTCATGTTCATTATTTATAAAGATGAAAATATCATTTCTAATTCTGATGTGATCTTTTAATATGAGGTTACTTCATAGAAATTTTGTTATTTAAGATATGAACATGAATCTTGAAAGTTGGAATATTATTGCAAAAATTAAAGTTTAAAAATGCAACATACCTGTTGAGTTCAAATTTTGAGACAAATGTAAACTTTCAACAATCATGAAGGGGTTAGTATTGTTCATTTTAGTTCAAGATCTTTTTATATTTCACCTATTGAGCATCAAAACAAGTACTAGATACAGCCTATATTGTCTTCAGGTATTCACAAGATGATATACATTGCAATTGTACACTGAAACAAACATTTTTTTCTTTGTTTTATATGCCTAGAACTAGATTATAAGTCAATAACTAATAATTCTTTAGAAAATTCAACAAATATTTGGAGCACATATAAAAATTCCTAACAAGAAGTGTTCCATGCTTGTGTGTGAGACATTTGATTTGGAAACAATAGTGGGCTTTCATTTCAAAACCGTTAAAGAAAGCAAACTTTGTTTATATAAAGATGCATTAAGACTTATTTTGCACCATAACATAGTCTAAGGGTTTCAGTTTAGTCATTGAGCTTATAAATTGTGTAATACATAAAAATGTTTTGCATGAGTTGCCATTTACTACAGAAAGTTATGAAACAGATTAGTGAAAACTTCAAAGTGAGCCTTAAAGCTCTCACAGATATACCATTTTAACAAGTTTATTTTTTATTTTTTGTCTTGGATAGGGCAAATCTTTGTTTAAATGTCTGAAAGCCAATGATAAAAGATTGCTAACAAAAGATCAGAATGCAGATTGTCATATTTCCGGTTGACAATAGATGTTTTATGGCTGTTACTTATTGTTTAAAAAAATGAATAAAACATCAGATTTTTTTATTTGAATATAAGATATTGTGATCTTATATTTTATCAGCTTTCTTATATAGATGGTTTCTTTGGATGTTCACAACAATGGCTTGTTCCAAGACAAAAAAATGTCATAGTAGTCAAAACTCTCAATCTGTTAGAGTGCAACTTTAATATCAAGTTAAATTACATTAGTGTAAAACTAGTTCAATTATGATGGTTGTATTGCACTTTGAAACATAAGCAAAAGCATGTATTAACGGAAATGAAAAAAATGTCTTTAGGTTATCACATTGGTTGATGACAATGTTAGACATAACTAAATTGCACAGATCATACAGCAGAACTTGTAAGCTTGAAGAGGTTATCATTTACATGTATATGCACTTATGAAATGTAATGGGATTTTTCCCGAGTTTTTATGATAGTATTAAATGAAATAAACTGTAATGTAACATGAAAGGGAGTGAAAGTAATTTGATTGAAATTCATTTAAAAGAACATATTATAGTTAAATTTTTAGTATGTATGCCATAATGACATTCTAGCAAGTAAAGTTAACCATGTACATGATATAGAAATAATATGCATGTACACATTTATATTATGTTTATCATAAATATTAACAACCAATAAACTATTTTCACTCCCTTTCATTCAAGTATTCACTGTCTTTAAATTTAAAAAAATGTCTTGTTCAGATGTTTTTCTGACAGAATTTGGACTTCTGTCCTCTTCAAGCTCACAAGTTCTGCAAGGTTGAAATTAATCATTGCCAGGAACTCGTTTTGTTTCTTTTGCTCTTCAAGCATCTGATGAGCAATGTCATTTCTTTTTGGTGGTGTAGGTCTTGATTCTGTTTTGGGATAAAAGACAAATATATAATCATACACAAGTAGAATGATGTTGTTGAATTTCTTTACTTATTTAATTTTACTATTAAAAATAGTCTTTGAATGCTATTATAAATAATTTAAAAAAATATGTTAATTCAATAGAGGTTCAGCAAGGTTATAAAAATGGTATAATGCTCCTAAAAAGGGTGGGAATGGTCTAGTGGTGTAGGTGTCCCTCTATGCCAAAGAAACTCTTGGTTCAATAACCACCAGGGGTACATTATCGTGGCTTCCCAAAATAGAAATGAACTTGTCTGTGTTTTTTTCTATACGCTATTAGCTTTCATTGCAAAAAAATGTTGTGTTGTTTTTTTCCCAGCATTTCTTATTAAAAAAATGTTGATTTATCAAAATAACCTGTGTTACTGTCTTCTTTGCCATTGGCCTCTGCCTCACTGATACTTATGTCTGAAACAGTAAAAAAAATTCTTAGAACTTCAAAAAAAATCACTATGACATTTTTCTTTAAATGTCTATAAGAAAGATGTTTTGAGAGATTATATGTAAAGATACGTTTATTTCATTATAAATAACTTGACCATACAGATTGTAGTCATATTTCAAAGGACAAAAGTCCTATGTGTACACTTAATTACATATTTCTTTATTGTTAATAAAATTGTTGTTTATGTTTATGATTTTGTTATTGAACTAAATTCATTCAACTGACAAAATTACCATGATGCGTTGAACAGTTGGCGTTGAAAGTTGACCCTGAAGGCTCAGATGGCCTATACTTTTTGACAGCAGGAGGCTTGCATGAGTCTGAAATTTCATAATAATAAATTATATCTGATTTATAAGTTGATATGCATTCAGTCAATAAACTTTCCAACAAAATGTACAGCATGACCTAAATTATGACTGGTACTTTGGTATACAGGAGTTGAAGTTTATTGATAAAAATTGCATACAATTCTTGTAAGCCTCCGCTGATCTTAAAATGCTTATATGAATGTACAAAATAATGAACATCCACTCCACCAGCAACCCCTGTTACCATTTCCTCGGGGATTACACTCAGGATCTAAATGCAAAAACAATTGTGTAACAATAAGTAACTATTTTGCTGAATCTGACCATTATTACTTATTTCTAGAATGAAGGTACATACCATTTCCGTGGACAGGAACAAGACAATTTAGGCAATAAATTTCCAGTGTTAACATGAAAAATGATAATGAAAATTGTCCGACTTAAAATAAATAATGCTTATACGCCCACCACATTGCCAAATATATTCTATGAAGTGATAAGCTAACTACAAGGTCAATCAAAACATGTTTGTGCAATAAATACATTGTATCCAAGAAGAACATCAGTGTCTCACCTTCATCTCTACATCAGTTGGCTCTTGGGGCGCAGGACCCCCACCTGTCCCGGCAGCAAAATGCCTCCGCTTTATCTCGTTCTTCTTTGCTGCAGACTGAAAACATTTTTAAAAATATATACATCCATACCATCATTAACCAGTTTTAAAAAAAAAACGTGCATATATATCAACTGTAAAAGACACAACCAAAATTAAAATCGAATACCAGGGGCAGATCCAGGAGTTGACGTTAGAGGGTGTGTAACTTAGAGGCCAAACAGTTTGACAAGCGCCCCAACCTATGGACTGACAGAATACTGCATTAACTATTTGCATGTGTGTTTGAGGTTACCAACTCAATGCCATTGTAACAATTTGTAGTAAGTGCGCATTTTTTTGTATGTTTTATAAAGGCAAATTTAGACGATTTTAAAAAGAGGGAGGTGGGGGGCAACCTCATCCCTCTAAATCGGCTTGTGAATACATACCTTTAAATCCGTCCACTTCTTTTTTAACTGATCAATACACCTCCCCGGCCCTACTGCACTGATCCTGAATGAAATAAAAACAACAACGATAATTCATAATTACATTTCGAAAATATTAATTGAATAATTGAGTAGATCTAGTGCAATTAAATATTAGGTGGCAAGATGCATTTCTAAACAGATCAATATCCGAAATAAAACAGTGACATAACTAGGGAATGAAATGTTCATTTCGAATCGATACAGCTTATGTTTAAGTAAACTGGAATCATAACCTTAGGTTTAAAATTAATCCTTCCACGTACTTTTTAAAAAGAAACTGAAAGTAAAACTGAAAGTAGCAAATCCTTACTCTTCACGCAATTCTTCCCATTTTGTATGGCGCCCTTGCTTTGTAACGGTAGGGCCAAGTCCCCCATACAAAAACGAGTAATTATTTACGCAGAAGTCGACTAAAGTCGACTCCTCGTCCATGCTCCAATTCGTTTGACGATCTCTTTTCATTGCCATTTGTATATCTGGTTCAATGTTGACATACGACAATATTGATAACGGAAGTGACGTTTCACTACGTTCTCTTTTCGCCGAAAAGAAAACGCGGAGCACTTACGATAATTGTTACGACAGCTTTATTGAAACGCCTGTAAAAAATACCGTAACTAAATATTTACGCCAGCGTAACTTTACGACTAAGATATCTTTTTGAAACGGGGCCCTGGCCTGTAATAAGAACACTAAATCAGTTTTTGCATTCAACTACAATTGCTACCTTTAAACATGTTTTTTGCAATGCCTTTACATGTTATTTCACCACTTAAAACATGTTCACAGATATGAATTTATTATTTGTATGTGTGTTTTAATTATAAGAAATCAGATTAAATAAGATAAAAAAAAACAAACATTGTAGCATATTGCTCACTTATTTCCAAGAAAGAATTGTTATCACTTAAAGAATTCTTTAAACAAACAAAATAATCATATTAACATGATTTTCAATTCATTAGGCGTAACCAAATTTCAAAATGCATGCATTTGGTCAAGACCACATAAAATAATTCATGATCGATAATTTGCCTTGTTTAGTTAAATTTTGTATTCTCTATCATCAATTTAGCGCCTATTGTAAATAGGAAAAAGGAAAATATAACATGGTACTCGTCAGCTATTATAAGCTTTAGTTGTATAGCATTGAACTTGACCCCCATACAACCCAAATGCAATTCATATATGTATGTGTCCACATGAGCTCTTTACTCACCAAGTTTCATCACTTTATACCAATTCTAACCAACATATTTGACTGGATACCATCAGATTGATAACACACCCTCAACATCCCTTTGAGCTTACTAATAACCCTGTCATTGTTCCCATGTTCAACTGTTATATATGGTAACTCTCAGAGCTTTCCCTCAGACCCAGATCATAGTGGCAGAAATGCCATGCAATAACTGGCATATTTAATATAGACTGGGGCAGGAATCATATATGTTGTTAAATACTTTTCAATGACCTTGTTTTTCAACTTGGAGCGAATTACTTCATTTTATCATTATCATATCTAACTTTATTATGGCCATGTTTGTTCAGTAGCAGAATGATGTCTTAGATCCTAAATGTCTCACAATGTGATATGCATTATGAGTCATCCCTCCTTTGCCCTTCAATCTCCCCACTCTACTACTTCTAATTCCATCCTCCCCCTTCAACATCAATCGACAAATTGTATTCTTAATATGTAAATATATGCCTATAGCACAGTTAACCATTGTTCAATCCTGTATTGCCTTGTCCAAGATATTTGTAAAACTTGAACATGAACCTGCCCCAGTTTCTACTTTGTATACTGCCTGACTCTATGATAATCTGAACTTTGGGTCTGCCCCATGTTCCATTTTTAAACATTGAATAACACTTATGTCCCCCACCAATAAATCACCTCTGTTTCATACCCCTGAAAAGCATATTATCCACCCTACAAAGTCTAATCCATAGTTGCCTGCCCCTTTACAGATTTATTCATAATTATCTGCCCTTACATAGACTCATACATAGTTGTCTGCCCCTACGCAGCCTCATCCATAATGGTCTGCCCCTACACAGTCTTATAAAAAATTGTCTGCCGTTACACAGTTTTATCCATAATTGTCTGCCCCTACACAGTCCCATCCATAATTGTCTGCCCCTACATAGTTTCATCCATAATTGTCTGTCCCTACACAGTCTCATCCATAATTGTCTGCCCTTATACAGTTTTATCCATAATTGTCTGCCCCTACACATTCCCATCCATAATTGTCTGCCCCTACATAGTCTCATCCACAATTGTCTGTCCCTACACAGTCTCAAAAATAATTGTCTGCCCCAACAAGTCTCATCCATAATTGTCTGTCCCTACACAGTCTCATCCATAATCGTCTGCCCCTATACAGTCTCATCCATAATTTTCTGCCCCTACACAGTCTCATCCATAATTGTCTACCCCTACATAGTCTCATCCATAATTGTCTGCCCCTACACAGTCTCATCCATAATTGTCTGCCCCTACACAGTCTCATCCATAATTGTCTGCCCCTACACAGTCTTATCCATAATTGGGTGCTCCTTCAAATCACATGCTTAATATTATATCCCTACTTTGTCTCATACAAAATATTCCACCACGGCACTGTCTCATACTTAATTATCCAACCACATAGACTCAGACTCATACTAAATTATCCACCCCTGCACTGTCTCAACCCTTCATAGTTTTATCCATAATTATCCAACCCTTCATAGTTTTATCCATAATTATCCAACCCCTCATAGTTTCATCGGTAATTATCCAACCCTTCATAGTTTTATCCATAATTAGCCAACCCTTCATAGTTTTATCCATAATTATCCAACCCCTCATAGTTTTATCCATAATTATCCAACCCTTCATAGTTTTATCCATAATTAGCCAACCCTTCATAGTTTTATCCATAATTATCCAACCCTTCATAGTTTTATCCATAATTAGCCAACCCTTCATAGTTTTATCCATAATTATCCAACTTTCATAGTTTTATCTATAATTATCCAACCCTTCATAGTTTTATCCATAATTAGCCAACCCTTCATAGTTTTATCCATAATTATCCAACCCTTCATAGTTTTATCCATAATTAGCCAACCCTTCATAGTTTTATCCATAATTATCCAACCCTTCATAGTTTTATCCATAATTATAATTAACCCCTTTACATTCAGATCCTTAATTATCAAACTCTTGATAATTTGTTCGTATTTATCTGCCACTACACATCCTAGGCTATTCACATTCAGGCCCATCCATAAACTTTAATGGCTATAGCTCAGTAGCGTTTAGTATTTTCATGGGTTTTCTTTGATGGTATTGGAGAAAAAATAATTCAGTACTTTAGTATTTTAGTAAATAATGTTGCATGCCCTATTTTATATAAACATAAAGAATGTTTATTGCAATGTTTCTGTTTCTCAGTTGTTTTCCTATATTGTGTAAAATGAATCTTTTTGCAGAATAACATGATTTGAGTAAATAAAAGAAGTAAAACCATCAGCTTCTCTGAGCTAGATTAAAGACATTTTCAACAGTTGGTACAAACAAGGAATGAAAAATTAAGGAATTTTTATGACAAACTAGAAGCACCGCAATGCGACGAAACCAGGTTTTTGTTATTGGCAATCAGAAATTAAAGTCAATTAATTTGTTGTATGACTTTATCTTTACTTTTATCAAAAAGAGATGTAACTGAAAATTACTGTTTGCGGAAACCATTGTTCTATTTTTAGTAAAAGTGACCTTGACCTTAGCCCCTCCCCACTCAAAAGCAATTCCAAGCTAGCTCCTCACATAAGCTACCTACACACTAAGTTTCATCAATATCTATAAATGCTAACTTATGTTATTGGGCAGAAACCATTTTTCTATTTTTAGTAACAGGCGACCTTGACCTTAGCGTCACCCCCCTCAAAAGCAATCCCAATCTAGCTCGGTACATAAGCTACCTACACACCATGTTTCATCAATATCTGTCAATGCTAACTAAAGTTATTGGGCAGAAACCATTTTTCTATTTTAATAAACAGTGACCTTGACCATTTTTCTATTTTAAGTAATAGTGACCTCCCCATCAAAAGCAATCCCAAGCTAGCTCTTCACATAAGCAACTTACACACCAAGTTTCGTCAATATATATCAATGCTTACTAAAGTTATTGTGCAGAAACCATTTTTCTATTTTTAGTAACAGTGACCTTGACCTTAGCCTCACCCCCCTCAAAAGCAATCCCAAGCTAGCTCTTCCAATAAGCTACCTACACACCAAGTTTCATCAATATCTATCAATGCTTACTAAAGTTATTGAACAGAAACCAATGTTTGACGCCCGCCTGCCCGCCCAACGACAACTTCATTCTAATAACCCGGTTTTCGTTGAAAACCTGGTTAAAAAGTTACTTTTTACAAGAAAAGTTCAAGAAAATGGGCAGAGGGACGTAAATCTGAAATTTTGTTTGAAAGAATAATAGAAACTATATTTTCTTTGAGTTTTTTCAAAAAAAAAACAATGAGGTAACCATGACAAAATAATACCCTAAAAATTTAAAATAAAACATTCAACAAACAATAATAAATAAATGCATACATAATTAACTAACAATAACTTAACACATTAACTTATTAAATGATTAAGGAAAAAAACATCTGTAGATGTGTCCCAAACCACCTTCACGCCACACTGACCCCTCACCACCTGCCCCCAACCCTCTGCCACCGCTCCACCAAACTACCCACCTTCATCCCCCACCCACCCCACCACCCACCTCACCTTCCCTCAACCAACCATCTACCCAGCCATCTTTCTACATCTACCCTATCCTACACAAGACCAATCTTCCCAAAAATGGCTACATCCATCCACACTTTAGACTATAAAAATTGCATTGAAAGGGAAAAACAAAGTAAAAAATGAGAAGGAAAGGCGAGAAAAGTTATAAAAGTGGAATAGCTAAATACCAGATATGACAACTATACATTCAAAGGTGGCTGTCAATGTCTACAAAAATACATGTTTTTAAGAAAGCGCTTTCTACTTGAAAGTTGTTTTTGTGCATGTTTGAATTGTGTATGAATGGTTCAAGACACAAGCAATAGGGACATTTTAACACATTTTAATGACCATTTGATTTCTATTATTATTAATTCATTAGACCAACAAGTGACAAAACAGCCTTTGGTACAGACATAATGCTCTTCCATGCAATTGCAAAACAAAATCAAATTAAGTGCAAGAGACAGTTGAAAACAGTATTGGTGTGTGTACATGACAAAAAGTCATATAACTTGGTTGCATTCAACTTCTTAATATTATTAATGATAAAATAGAGCTACCTCTATGTAACTTAGAACAGCATCTTTATCTAATATAGAATAAGGGCTTGGCTATTCAGGTACATCCTTAGTGTTGCATGTGACAAACAACCTCATACTCATCAATAAAACATGGCTATTTATGTGGCTCACACAGTAGCTTGCCTATGAAATCAACAATTTTGACCAGTAAGTATGACCTTGGCCATTGAGATACAGGCCTGAGTCTATTTCTAGCATACTTTCTACTTATTGAGAACAGTGTGCCCATATTTACTTGTAATTCTAATCAGTTACAGTTAAATGGAAGACCTGACAAGATGAATTCCTTATAAAAGTACTCATTTTAGTATGAACAACAATGAGAGATAAGCTGTGACATCATCATGATAAGCATTCATTTACATATCCTTGATGCATGGTTAAAATCAGCTTTGAAATGGTTCAATACTAATAAAATAAATCGCTTCGGACTTTGGCCTCTAAACATTTAAGTTCTTACAAAACTTAAATCTCTACAGCCTTTGACCTCTTCACATGTCAGTACTCACAATGGTAATCTCTACAGCCTTTGACCTCTTCACATGTCAGTCCTCACAATGGTAATCTCTACAGCCTTTGACCTCTTCACATGTCAGTCCTCACAATGGTAACCCCTACAGCCTTTGACCTCTTCACATTACAATTCCCACAAGGATAATCTCTTCAGCCTATGACTTATAAACATAACAGTCTTAACAAAAGGTATTAATTCAGCCTTTGACCTCTTAACATTTCAGTCCTCACAATGGTAACCCCTACAGCCTTTGACCTCTTAACATTTCAGTCCTCACAATGGTAACCCCTACAGCCTTTGACCTCTTAACATTTCAGTACTCACAATGGTAACCCCTACAGCTTTTGACCTCTTAACATTTCAGTCCTCACAATGGTAACCCCTACAGCCTTTGACCTCTTCATATGTCAGTACTCACAATGGTAATCTCTACAGCCTTTGACCTCTTCACATTTCAGTCCTCACAATGGTAACCCCTACAGCCTTTGACCTCTTCACATGTCAGTCCTCACAATGGTAACCCCTACAGATTTTGGCCTCTTAACATTTCAGTCCTCACAATGGTAACCCCTACAGCCTTTGACCTCTTCACATGTCAGTACTCACAATGGTAACCCCTACAGCCTTTGACCTCTTAACATGTCAGTCCTCACAATGGTAACCCCTACAGCCTTTGACCTCTTCACATTTCAGTCCTCACAATGGTAACCCCTACAGTTTTTGACCTCTTCACATGTCAGTCCTCACAATGGTAACCCCTACAGATTTTGGCCTCTAAACATTTCAGTACTCACAATGGTAATCTCTACAGCCTTTGACCTCTTCACATTTCAGTCCTCACAATGGTAACCCCTACAGCCTTTGACCTCTTCACATGTCAGTACTCACAATAGTAACCCCTACAGCCTTTGACCTCTTCACATTTCAGTCCTCACAATGGTAACCCCTACAGCCTTTGACCTCTTCACATGTCAGTCCTCACAATGGTAACCCCTACAGATTTTGGCCTCTTAACATTTCAGTCCTCACAATGGTAACCCCTACAGCCTTTGACCTCTTCACATTTCAGTACTCACAATGGTAATCTCTACAGCCTTTGACCTCTTCACATTACAGTCCTCACAAGGATAATCTCTACAGTATTTGTCCCCTTAACATTACAATCCTCACAAGGATCATCTCTACAGCCTTAATGGCCTCTTAACATTACAGTCCTCACAAGGAAAATCTCTACAGCCTTTGACCTCTTCACATTACAGTCCTAACAAGGATAATCTCTATAGCCTTTGACCACTTTAGGTCATCTACTAACCCAGTAATGTATATATCACGTCATTAGCCTGTTTAAATGTTTAATTTTATCATTGGAATCAGAAAATAGACGCCATTTTGGTACTCAGTAATAAAATCAGGACTGACCAACCATGACATCTTTGCCAGTGAAAATCAGGACTGACCAACCATGACATCTTTGCCAGTAAAAATCAGGACTGACCAACCATGACATCTTTGCTAGTGAAAATCAGGACTGACCAACCATGACATCTTTGCCAGTAAAAATCAGGACTGACCAACCATGACATCTTTGCTAGTGAAAATCAAGACTGACCAACCATGACATCTTTGCCAGTGAAAATCAGGACTGACCAACCATGACATCTTTGCCAGTGAAAATCAGGACTGACCAACCATGACATCTTTGCCAGTGAAAATCAGGACTGACCAACCATGACATCTATGCTAGTGAAAATCAGGACTGACCAATCATGACATCTTTGCCAGTGAAAATCAGGACTGACCAACCATGACATCTTTGCCAGTGAAAATCAGGACTGACCAACCATGACATCTTTGCCAGTGAAAATCAGGCTCCAATCTAATGCTAAAATATGGTGCAAAACCTTTTCTAGTGAAACGTAATTAGGCTTACTTACCCAAGCTAATCCTTGTCACTGTACCATCTACATGGTTTTTCAAGTTACTTATAATTAAAGGATTATATTACCAGAAATGGTAATAGTTACTAGTTGAATAGTAAAAACTTACCACATTATAATTACCTCTGCCTAAATGGACACATGGTCATTCCCTGTCACTACACCACTCAAAAACAGTAAATTCATGACAGTCAGCCTACTTAATATTTCAAACAAAACTTTAACATCACATAATATATCTAAACTAAGAGTAACTATTGTTCACAGCTTGCAGAATGACCGAACTACTGATCGGCTTGCACATTCAGGTAATTTGAAACAAATTTCCTTATACATTATTTTAAAGCACCAGAACAATATCAAGCATCTTCCTTTTGAAAAGTGAATTATTTAAACGTATTTGATTCACATACTTATTCTATATAACCCTCAAGCAGACTATACAGTAAACTTTTTCCCATTGAATCAATATTGTTTGACCACATTTATCTGACAACAGTGGTGTTTTAATATAAACTTTGTAAAAATATTTCAGAAAATAATGTTCTATTCAATCATTAATACTCATACCATGAATAAATAGGAGTTCAACTTCCAAAAAAGATCTTTTATTATTATAATTATTATTTTTATATTATTATTATGTTTTAGCATAAGCAAAATCACTTTAGCTGAAGGTTATTTTAAGCATATGCAGAAACACTAAAGATTGAGGTTATAATACCATGCAAAAGCACTATAGCTGAAGGTTTATAATTTAGAATGGTTTAAAGAAGTAAACTTTATCAGCACCAACAAGGCTTATGCAGTTATTGTAGACAATAGTCGGTAATTTAGAGCATAATTTTTCAATTTTTTCACGATTTTTAGTGGACTAAAGTTTAAAAACTTTTTACAAAAACGATTTGGATCAGTGTGATATAGATGTCGATATAGAGAAAATATTGGTGAATAATATTTTCTCTATATCGACATCTATATCACACTGATCCAAATCGTTTTTGTAAAAAGTTTTTAAAAGCGATATTTTACAGATTTTTTGTCAGTTTCTTTGTTCTGGGCAAGACCCATTTCTCCTAATTTTGGAGGCGATTTCGGAAGTCTGAATGACATATTTCAGTTATATAATTCATGACAAATTATTGTATTGTCTGAATGACAAAAATATACGTCCAAAGGACATAACTGTCTGAATGACATGCCATTTTTTATCTGCCTAATATTGTTTTAATTGATAAAAATGCCATATCGGCTGAATGCCATATCGAATCTATTTTTAAAAAATGTTCTATACGACGCATGATTGCTTTTTAAAGTCGTTATTACTTGCATTATGGGATTGTAATCTCATTATTGTCTGAAGGGCAACATTTGTGATGAATTTTACTCAATTTTGCATGATGAGCACCGTAACAGATTTTGTACATTACTGAGAATTTCATATCTCTCAGTTTACCCCCCCCCCCACCCCAAACTAAAGCAGACAAAACCACAACTTCAATCAGATGGGGCGCAACCAACACTTCTTCAAACAAAACAAGCAGCCTACGGAATGAAATCAAGAAATTACGGGAAGAAGTATCCCAATCAACCAGGATTGAAGGGAAAGGGCCCTCTCAAGAAATAAATGCTTTTGTATGTACAGGTAGTCAAAATTACACTTTAATAAATACCTTTATTACTTTTTAAATAATTTTCATTTGGTGAAAAATGTTCCTATACTCCATCAACTGCCATGTAAGCATTTGATTAAAAAGTTGGTGAAAATTAGACCAAATGATTAGTCCCATTTACTTCAGTTTTTCATTGTTTTTCACCACTGTTGAAATACTTCATCAACTGCAGCCGACTTTGCAAGTCCAATTTGAGGCAATTAAAGGAAGGGCTTTGACCCATAAGCAAAAAGTGTATTTTTAATGATATAAACATTATATAAACAAGAGTGTCAAGATGGCCCTATACTGCTCACCTAGTGTACAATAAAAGTACAAGGGCTGTCAGAGTATGTGGCAAATGCCCCTGAATGTGACATTGACCTATGAACAAGGTCAGTACATGAAAAATTGATTTTGCCTTTAGGTGTCAAGTACATATGGCATGTTATTTTAAATTGTGTCTCAGAACATAACAAATACCATCCACATGTGACCACCTACACCCTAGTGTCCTTACAGTCAGCCTTCCATTGTGAACAAACACAAAGTGTATCTTTCAACTTAGAGGTAGGGAAATGCATGCAACACATCTTCCTGGTATGTGCAAAACATGTGGCAAGTTATTTTAAAATCTGTCCATACAAGGAAAAGATACAGCCAGCACACAACAACCTATACTCTATGTCCTTATATGCAGCATTCCATTGTGAATAAACAACTAAGTGTGACCTTGCCTTAGAAGTAACTACATGGGTTTTGCACGTGACATGTCGACTTAGTATGTGAAACACATGTGGCAAATTCTTTTAAAATATTAATACAAGAGAAAGTTACAGCCCGGACACGACAAACTATACTCTATGTCCTTATATACCGCATTTAATAGTGAATAAACACTTAGTGTGACCTTGACCTTAGATAAGGGAAACAGGTCTTGCACACGACATGTCATCATGGTATGTCGAGCACATGTGGCAAGTCATTTTAAATTTGTCAATACAAGAGAAGGTTACAGCCCAGACAAAACAACCTATACTATAATGTCCTTATATATTCAGCGTTCCATTTTAAATAACACTAAGTGTCACCTTGGCCTTTGACATGGGTCTTGCACGCATCATGTCCTCTTGATATGGCGAACACATGTGGCAAGTTATTATAAATTATGTCCATACAAGAGAAAGTTAAAGCCCGTACATGACAACCTATACTCTAAGCCCCTATATGTGCAGCATTCCATTGTGAAAAACACCTAATTGTGACCTTGACCTTAAAGGTAGGGACACAGGTCTCACACGTTGCCTTGGTATGTCAAACAAATGTGGCGAGTTATTTTAAAATCTGTTAATACAAGAGAAAGTTACAGCCTGGACACAATTTATTGAGCTGGACAAACCAATTCAGACAGACAGATGGACAGACAGATGGATGATAAGATGTTGCAATTTAAATATGACCACCTTACGGGGCATGAAAAAAGATGACCAATATTCGAACTTGACTTAAAAATTATCAAAATAACCTTTCTGACAAATTATCAGGTAGTTTAGGCTCAAAATGTTACAATCCTTAAAGGGTGCTAACCAAGATTTTCAATATTGCAGCTCTGTTACCTAGTTTATTAATCCCAGATGACCCATATTCAAACTTGAGATAGAAAACATCAGAACTTTATTTCTGACAAATTTCCTGGATATTTTGGCTAAAATGTGACCTTACAGAGTGTTAACAAGGTTTTTCCATATTTTGGCTCTGTGACCTAGTTTTTGACCGCAGATGACCTTTTTCTACCTTGAGCTAGTAATAAATTTAACAACCTTTTTGACAAATTGCCAAGATAGATGGGCTGAAAATGTTACCTCTATGGTGTTAAAAAGGTGTTTCCATATTTGGGTTCTGTGACCCTGTTTTAAACCCCAGAAGACCCATATTAGAAGTTGAGCTTTAAATCAACGAAACAACCTTTCTGACAAATTTCCAGGACTTTGGGCTGTAATGTTCTCGTTTTTCCATATTCTGGCTCTGTGACCTAGATTTTGACCCCAGATGACTGATAAGCAAACTTGAGCTAGAAATCTATGAAACAACATTTCTGACAAAGTATCAGGATATTTGTGTCAAAATATTTCTCTATAGTGTTAACAAAGTTTTTCCATATTCTGGCTCTGTGACCTAGTTTTTGACCCCCGATGACTCAAAACAAACTTGAGCTAGAAATAAATTAAACCATATTTCTGACAAATTTCCAGGATCATTTGGCTGAAAATGTTACCTTTAGAGTGTTTACAATGTTTTTCCAAATTTGGACTCTGTAACCTGTTTTTTTTTTAACCCAGATGACCCATATTCAAACTTGAGCTAGGAATCATCAAAACAATTTATTGATGACAAATTTCCAGGATATTTGGGCTGAAAATGTAATATTTGCATATTAGGGCTTTGTGACCTGGTTTTTAACCAAAATGACCAATATTCAAACTTGAGCTAGAAATTATCAAAACATTATCGATGACAAATTTCCAGGATAATAGGGCTAAAAATGTTTAACCTCTGGAGTGTTAACAAGGTTTTTCCATATTTGGGCTTTGTGACCTAGTTTTTGACCCCAGAAGTGCTATATTAGAATTTGAGCTTTAAATCAATGAAACAACATTTATGACAAAATTCCAGGATACTGGGCTGAAAATTGGGTAATTTCTAGGACGATCATTCTGACCAAGTTTTGTGACAATTGAGGCAAAAATGTGAGTGTTTTAACAAATGTGTGGACAGAAGACAACTGACACTCATGGATCATAATAGCTCATCCTCATCCTACGGCTAAGGCGAGCTTAAAAACAAGAGGGCCCTGAAGGCCCTGTGTCGCTCACCTGATCCAAAGTGTTTTCCGGGTGAGGGCAATTGTGACAGGGGAGGATAAAAGTGTTTTTCAGGGCAATGGAAAGTGCAACAAGAGGGGACTTAATTAAAACAAATTTATGACTACCTAAAGAACATCAAGAATAACATTCTGATCAAGTTCCATGAACAAATGGTCATAAATGTGGCCTCTAGAGTGTCAACATGCTTTTCATTTTATTTGACCTGGTGACCTAGATTTTGACCGTACATGACCCAGATTAAAACTTGGCCTAATGATTATTAATATCAACATTCTGACCAAGTTTCCTGAAGATACAGTCATAAATTTGACCTCTATAGCAAGCTTTTCCTTTTATTTGACCTGGTGACCTAGTTTTTAACCCCAGCTGACCCAATACTCATCCAAGATTTTATTGAGGGTATTATTCTGACCAAGTTTCATTAAGATTGTGCCCAAATTGTGACCTTTAAAGTGTTAACAGTCAAATTGTTGACTACGGACACAGGGCGTTCACAATAGCTTACCTTGAGCACTTCTTGCTCAGGTGAGCTAAAAACTCAATCCAAGAATGTATCAAATAATAGGTTTCCTCTTAAAGATCTAGTTATGGCTTACCTCCTGCTGCCTGACTTGTCTTTCGTGTCTGACTTCAGGTTGTCCTACTTGTCTGACTTTTCTCATCCTCCCTGAAAAGTAATAAAAAAACACTAAATATAAATGTATTTATATTACAATTTACAAACAACAAATTATGTATTATTAAAACTTAATAAGAGGTAAAGAGCAAATTGCTGCCGTGCAGTTAAAAAATGATGCTTCAAATTTCATTAATTTAATTGTAAACATTGCTCTGCTTCAAATTTCACAAATAAATATCAGGATCAAAAACACTTTTTTGATAGTATGAATTGTATTATTTATTTATATATTTATATATTATCATCTTAGGACGATTTTCACCATAAAAAATTGTCTCTGGAAACAAACATGGTGGCCAATGGTGGCCGATGATTTTTAAAAAAATCATTGCGTCCTATAACAGATAACAAAGATTAATAAACAAGAGGCCTAATAGTGCCTATGTTCAACTGTCATGGCTCTTGTAGTCATTTACAATCAAAAGCATGTATGTATGAGTAATAGGCAACAAATATATAGTCCATTTTTTGTGTTTAGGTTAGCTGAAAATGCTGCACATCCAACATCTGAGTACGGAAAGTGTTTAAGCAAATTAGTTGCATGAACTATTGGTAAAAGGGTCAAAGTCAAGGACAACCGAGGACAACATTGATGCTTGTTTGCAAAACTGTACACATTTCAGTGCTGTAGCTTTAAAAATTAAAAAGTAAGTCAAAAAGGGTATGGCCAGCTGTTGCCAAAGGGGAATAATTTCAAATGTTTTGCTCTAAGATACACCACAACAAATATCAAAGGTATGGGTCTTGTGGTTTGAAACAAAATAAAATTGAAAATATTTCTTATATAAGATTCTAGGAAAATTGTGACCACTGGGGCAGAGCCAGTTTTGACCCAAGGAGCATAATTTGAACAACTATGGTAGTGGACCACTAAATTAAGCCTTGTTCAAAATAGCAAGGATTTACATAGCTGTTTTAGACCAAATATTCAAACATTCCCAAATTGAGTATACCAAACCTCTGAACCCAGTGCAATGGCAAGTCATGAGCCTATTGGCATTATTTGAACAAAAATAGACGGCAATCATGAAGACTTGGCTAAAAATAGAAAGATCCTTCAGCGCCACTGGTACCGGAAGTGAAAACTGTCAATGCCGCGTATCATCAGATGGTATTTAAAGGTTTTTTTTTAAAAAAATACCAATTTATATGGAATAAAATAGATTAATTAAAAACAAATTGAAACAACATCACACATTAATCATTTTACAAGAAACAGATCATTACCAGCATGAAAATGTTTCTACTTATACACAATAATTTGTTTATTTTCAGGTAATACGCAGGGACTTCTTAAATGCCTTTCAGAAGAAGCCGCTTCAGGCAAATATCTATGATATCATACAGGGCTTCAAAAAACTGGCAATTTTACCAAATTTGACCAAGCCAGACGGATTTCAGTTTCAAAAAGCCTAAACCGCTAAGCTGATCACTCTATAGCCTTACTTTTCCGCTATGCTGATCACTCTATAGGCTATAGTATAGCCTATCTGATAATTATGCTTTTATCGGTCCAATCACATGTATTGGTAGGTCATAGCAGACACAATTATTTAACTATGTCTTAATTATGTGCTTGCAGCTATCCGGATTTACTGTCAAAATCAGTCTATATTTTCGCATGGCAATATGCTATGTCGTCGTCCATCATTACATGATATATCTGTTTCTTGATTACCTAACTGTTAAATTTAAATTGTAATCCAGAACCATTACTGGTTAAAAAACGTTTTTAAAGATTAATCCGTGAAAGCATAAAAAATCGGAATTAATCAACCTTGCCATATATAGAATATCAACAGTGACACACTTGATTAACTACATAGTCTGAAAGCTGAGTGCCCCGCTTACGTCATTTTAATTCTCAGTAATGAAAAAAAAACGTTGTCGATATCACACTTATAGCTCAAAGCCCCGATGATAAATCTAGATATATATTATTACTATTCAATATTATAAGTTGAATGTTGACCAACTGCAGAAGCATTAAGGAAATAAATCATAATACTGTTTCACTTTTTAAGTAAAACTTAGTAACTTGTGGCCGCAACTTAGTAGCTTTAGACCACAACTTAGTAGTTTGAGGCCACAATTTAATAACTTGAGGTCGTAACTTAGTAGTTTTAGACCACAACTTAGTAACTTGAGGTCGCAACTTAGTAACTTGAGGTCGCAACTTAGTAACTTGAGGCCACAACATAGTAACTTGAGGTCGCAACTTAGTAACTTGAGGTCGCAACTTAGTAGTTTGAGGCCACAACTTAGTAGCTTTAGACCACAACTTAGTAGTTTGAGGCCACAACTTAGTAGCTTTAGACCACAACTTAGTAGTTTGAGGCCACAACTTAGTAACTTGAGGTCGCAACTTAGTAGTTTGAGGCCACAACTTAGTAACTTGAGGTCGCAACTTAGTAGTTTGAGGCCGCAATTTAGTAGTTTGAGGCCACAACTTAGTTACTTGTGGCCACAACTTAGTAACTTGATGCCACAACTTAGTAACTTAAGGCCGCAACTTAGTAACTTAATGACACAACTTAGTCACTTGAGGCCGCAACTTTATCACTTGAAGCCACAATTTAGTAACTTGATGCCGCAACTTAGTAACTTGAGGCCACAACTTAGTAACTTGATGCCACAACTTAGTCACTTGAGGCCGCAACTTAGTAACTTGAGGCCGCAACTTAGTCACTTGTGGCCGCAACTTAGTAACTTGAGGCCGCAACTTAGTAACTTGAGGCCACAACTTAGTAGCTTTAGACCACAACTTAGTAGCTTTAGACCACAACTTAGTAGCTTTAGACCACAACTTAGTAGCTTTAGACCACAACTTAGTAGTTTGAGGTCACAACTTAGTTACTTGAAGCCACAACTTAGTTACTTGAAGCCACAACTTAGTAACTTGAAGCCACAACTTAGTAGCTTTAGACCACAACTTAGTAGCTTTAGACCACAACTTAGTAGCTTTAGACCACAACTTAGTAACTTGAGGCCGCAACTTAGTAACTTGAGGCCGCAACTTAGTAGCTTTAGACCACAACTTAGTAGCTTTAGACCACAACTTAGTAACTTGGAGCCACAACTTAGTAACTTGAGACCACAACTTAGTAACTTGAGGACACAACTTAATTTAGCCAATCGAAACAACTGCGTTATCTTTGGCTCTATATAGCGTTTACTGCTGTTTATGGATACCCCTTAAATTTTGGCATGAACAAACTGGCCTTACTTAGCCCGGATGAAAGGAATTGAAGAAGAAAGAGAATGGAATACTGTCACGGGGCCTTGGTTATGAACATGGATGATAAACAGAAACCAAACTAAATTCATACACCAAGCACAGTTGTCTCATGTTTCTGTAACCATGATGGTTTCCTCCAGAATTCTGGATTATGTTTTGAACAGTTACAAAAAGAAGAAGCATCACTGTTCACTCTTCATCTTAGCATCAACTAATTCAGTTACTCAGTGCAAAGTACATTAACTTATTTGAATTACTAGTTTTCTACTTTTCTTCAAAATCTGAAGAAAGACTTTCCCTGTATTCATCCATATAATTCACCTTTGCTGGATCAAATCAGCACTTTAGTATCAGGGGCTCATGACTGTGTTAAAACAATAAAGTGGCACAGTTTGATTGACTGTTTTGATTGGCTAGACTAATTGTCCAAATATAAAAAAGTGCTACCCTTGTCACCTCTATGTCACTGTTCTTTTTTTGGGCTAAAATGCATTTATTTTAATAAATGTCTTGCAATTTCAGCGTAATAAGTTGTTGAGAATATATCCTAGCAACTGAACTCAATTTGAGTAAAATATATACTCACTGGGTGATGACTGGTCCCCTGGGATACAGTAATCAGGACCTGAAAGAACAAATATTATAAAAAGCTGTTGTTGTTTTTTATTCTAACAATGAAAATTATATAGCAACCTCATAATGCACCTGAGTCAATTGTAACCACGGCTCCTCCAAGTTCAGGGAATAACAGGGACTTTGTCTATGGTCCAGCCAACAGAGAGGTAGGTTTGTTTTCTTAGGAGAATTAGATTCATTTCAATTATAGAATAATGGTGTGGTTATGCTAACATATTGAAACATAAACAAGTTCAGTCGACTTATTGCATACAAATGTCTTAGAATTGGTAAGATAAACAGTAAATCAAGCAAGTGAGTGAATGAGTGTTAATGTTCAATGAATGAAATTTGTTTGTCAACCTTCAATCTAAGTGTTCATATCTATAAAAGTACCAATGATGTAGTAGATAGTAGATGAAGATAAACAAGAGCCGCCGTAGTAAGGCTTGACTACGCCGCTTTGACTTAGAAGTGAATACAATAACTATGTAATATTACTAAGTTTGGTCTCTTTATGTCAAACCTAAGTAAAATTATTTGATACAGAAGTTGACTTTGATGCTGCCCTCCCACCAGCCTGCCTGAACAATGACGCAAGTCATTCAAATAACTTGATTTCCGATTATAAAATTGTAGTTAAGAATATACAAAAATGCCTTTCAAAAGACATAAAAAAGGGCCATAATTTGTATTGAGGGTTAAAATCGAGTTATGTTTATTGTTGTAAGATGGTTGGTATTTTTGTTTTTAATCTTATTAAGTGCATTGAACGAACGGTATAGAAGTTTTTTTTTATTAAAATCCCAACTTGCCCTAACTTTTACTTGCCTACAACTTTAACCTAAGTCAATCAGGGGCCATAACTTGTATTAAGGAGATGGAGTTATATAACCTCATAGGGTAATGGTCCTGATCAATTGTGTGTAGAAATAAGTCAATTGAATGAATGGTATAGAAGTTATTAATACAAATCCCAACCTGCCCTTAAACTTTAACCTTAGTGTCAAACTCAATCAGGGGCCAACATTTGTATTAAAGATAATAAGGAGTTAGTTAACCTCATTATGTGATGGCTTTGAATAACTGTGTGAAGTATTAAGTCAATTGAATGAATGATATTTGAGTTTTAAGTGAAAATCCCAACTTGCCCTAAAACTTTAACCTGCCCTAAAACTTTAACGTAAGTCCATTAGGAGCCATAACTTGTATTAAGGATAATACGGAGTTATGTAACCTCATTGTGTGATGGTCCTGAACAACTGTGTGAAGTATAAGGTCAATTGAACAAAGGGTATAGAAGTTATTAATAAATATCCCAACTGCCCTAAAACTTTAACCTAAGTTCCATAGTCAAACAGGGGCAATAATCTGAGTAAAGAATAATATGGAGTTATCTAACCTCATCATGTGATGGCCCTGAACAACTGTGTGAAGTATTAAGTCAATTGAATGAAAGTTCTGGACTTATAAGTGAAAATCCCAACTTGCCCTAAAACTTTAACCGGACGCCGATGCCAACCCCGGGGCGAGTAGTACAGCCCAACTATTCTTAGAATAGTCAAGCTAAAAACTCAATGAAGATGCACTTTTTATAAATGTTTCTCAGTGTTAGAATTGCATGTGGTAGCGACTTCTACAATCAAAATCATATTTAACGCAATTATTTTAATAAAGACTTAAAACGCAATGTAAAAAGCAGAATACACAAATTGTTTTGAATTGCATGCCTACTGAATGAAAATAAATACATTTGTATAAATCTGTGTTTTTATTTTGGCTGCGGCTGGGGAGCTCGATACTATCGGTTAGAAACAGAATCTTGGTTTTCAGGTTCTGACAGGTTTATTCCCTAGATATAAATCATCTCTTACCTGACATTTTTTTAATAAAGATTGTAAATATGTTCTAACACAAAATAGATGGTTATGCGACTATGTAAAAAAAAAATATTTGTAAGTAACGGCCTTTACCCAAACGAGGTTTTCCGAGTTTCCGTAAAACACCCTGTGCGAGGGTCGGGATGAACCTATCAATCATGAGTGGCTAAATGCTTTTTCTCCCTACTCAATGAAACAAAATTAAGTTAAAATATATTTTTGCTGGAATCCCTTATGCTTAGTGAAAATAATTGTGTATGGATATGCGATAATTCGTGGTTGTCATGGATATGCGCATAGTGATTCAGATTATGTTAATAGTCAAATCTGTTTTTAAAGCTACACTCTCACAGAATTACCATTGTGACAACTTTTTTTATTTTTTGTCTTGGAATGAGCCAATTTGTGTGTAAATATCTGCAACCTAGTGATATATGACTGCTGACAAAAATTCAGATGGCAGATTTTCATATTTACGTTCAAAAATTGATGTTTTATGTCTTAAACCGTTATTAACTGTTTAAAAAAATGCATAAAACATCAATTTTTGAATGTTAATCTGAAAATCTGCTATCTGAATTTTATCAGCATTCTTATATCAATGGTTTCAATGCATTTCAAATAAATTGGCTCGTTCAAAGACAAAAAATTAAAAAAATTGTCAAAACGTTCAATTTGTGAGAGTGCAGCTTAAAATAGTTCTAAGGAGAGTGAGGCATTATTTCTTCATAGGTTGAAAACTGTTTAATGGTGACATTTGAAGCGAGAAGTAATAAATTAGCGTTCTAAATATTGCCAGAAGACACGGTTTCCATGATGCTACAGATGACAGTCTTCAACAAGGGAGGTAATTACAATGTGGTGACCATTAAAATACAATGGGGTGACCATTAAAAAGGAGTTCCATATGGGCATTTTATCTTTGCCGTGGGCAAGATAAAAAATTCTAGCACGGCTTAATTATTAGATCTACTTATCTGAGGTAGGAGAAAAAAGGTTTTATATGCAACTGAGTAAATTACTTCATACTTTAGTAATTATTTGGGTATTCCACAATGTCATGTTAAATGAGAATTTCAAATGACTGATTTTCCATGACTTGATTTCATTGAGTATCATGATATAACAATCCTAAAAAATATTTGCATTGGAATTTGCATACACCTTTGATAACACTAAGGCCACACCAAATTGATATTTGTTCAACTGATTTTCCACACTTATTTTTTTAATAAAAAAATGTTTGTGCAACTGCTCTCATATTTAAAACACCAAACATTTTTTTTGAAGTAATAGAAATTTTAGAGGCTGAATATTCAAACATAATTTTGCTGAGCTTAAGTTTACATGTTCTTTTGAAAAGGTAAGTAGCCGATATGTGGCGTTTTATAATCTATATTGATCAGTTTAGCATTGGTTCCAATAAATTCAATCAAATTGCAGCTTCCGGTATAAACACTGTGTCTCCAATTTTGGAAATTTAGTCTAATTTTTACAACAGATGTGTTTTGACCTTGCACACTATTCATGATGCACTTTAGAATAATTAATAATGCAATTAAACAATCATGCATTTTTGATACCGGTAGCTTATAATACTATTAATTTCTCAATGAGCTATTTTCCAACATTTATATTTTGTTTTTGCTGGCTGGCTCCATTTGTTTTTGCTGCAATCCGCTTCCTTAGGTTACTTAAAAACAATGAAATGACTTAATAAATTCTAACCTATACTTGAATAAAATTGCCATGTTTCCATACATATGCGCATTAACACGCTTTACAATGATAATTGTGTTTTTTTTTTCTACTGGCCATAAAAAGTCTCATCTGCCAAACGGCTTACAAGTTATTGGAAATAATGGCAAATTGGGAAAATCAGTTTAAGTTACTAATATAGTCATTATTTGTTATGAAAACGTTTCACCATGTTAATCCAGAGCTGTCAGAAATCTTTTATTTTGACAAAAAGGAAACAAAAGTCGATGCTTGAGACTTTCATTTGTAGCTTAAATTACCACAACTTTAAATGCGCTTTTTGGGGGAAACAATTTAAGCTCTGGAAGTAAGCTGTTGCTGCTAAGAGGGTCATTAGCACATTTTTGTTAGTCTTAGAATCAAAATACAGTGCTTTAACCAAAAAAGTGAGCAGCTAATGCATGGTGCATATCCATATATATGTATGGTGAGTACATAATAAAACCTGTGGTTTATTTAAACCCGCAGAACATGCAGAGGTGGTCCAGGCAAGAAATACCAATATTGTGTAGCAGTTTTTTGTGGAGTTGCAGTAATTGAAAAATGGGCACAATTTACAAAAAAAGACATTATAGCTATAACCTTTCAGTGTTCTGTGGTATACTTCTTTTGCACATGACATACCTTCATCAATAGAATGAACTGGATTATAAATGTCCATCGCTGATTTGTTTTCAGCAGAGAATGACTGCTGTATGTGCAAAATGGGTACCGTTTCAGTTTATCTCGCAAAGAGGGTATCAATATGGATACGCATGGTGTAATGGAAAAAATGTTCACTCTGTTAGATCATTTAGATAACAAATAAGCCAACTAGGAGGAGGCCAACGTTTATCTAAGAGACATTTTTTAATTCAACAACCTTGATACAGGAATCCTACATACCAGAAATTTGACCTCAATAAGATTATGATTTCAAAGAAGTGACTCTTTAGAGCAGTGCCAATCATGACCCTGCGGGTACCCATTAATATCAATAAACTAAGGCCCCACCAGCCCCAATATCGAACTTGACCTGTATCTTCTGATGTTACACCTGATGTTACGCCTTTCATGTGTTATCGTCCGGAAACCATGAAAACCGACAGACCGACCGACAGACAGACAGACAGACAGACAAACCGACCGACCGACCGACCGACCGACCGACCGACAAGCTCACTCCTATATACCCCCTCAAACTTCGTTTGTGGGGGTATAATAATTTACCTTAAAGCCTTATAAATATTACCAAAGGAGCATTTCTGTAAAGTTTGGTGAAATTTGATGACAGATTGCTGACGGATGATGGACAACCCTGACCTCCCTCGGGTACTTTGTGCTCATTAAACTGTTATATCAACAAGAAAAAGAAGTGTAAAATATTTAAGGTAATTACCTTTCTTTCCCTTGTGTCTTGGTGATCGTCGCCCTTGAAATGAAAAATAGGGAGCAAATAATTGCTGTTGCTTCAGTCAATAAAGGGACACAAGTGGTCAATTATGAAAATCAAAATTATGGGATTGTTACACAAAGGAAATTCTTTGATGTGACAAACTTAATGTTTAAACTGAATCAAGATTTTAAAGGAGCATTTACTTTTTTAGAAGAAATTCCTACAGCAGTTCTGTACTGTTGCAAACAACAGGCAAACCATGTTTCCCCTAGTACTGGTACATTTAATGTAACTGAGCACTCTGTATAAATGTTTTTGCATCGGTGGGTGAAACAATCAAATTTAAAAGGCCACAATTTACATTTAAATTAACCTAACAGGTTTTGTAGTCCCATCAAGGTTTCACCTTATGCAGACAGCGTTCATTTCTCATAGGCATGATTTTCCTTTATTTAGCCTTTAGTGTTGTCAGTTAGAAAAATACCACACTTAAAAAGTCCAATCCTACATTAACTTACTGTATTCCTGAACTTCCTGATCATCCTCTGAATCTTCATTACTACTGGTACTCTCACTCCCGGTGGCTAATTCATCCTCCAAATCTTCAGAACCCGTACTCTCACTCACCCTGGCTTCAGCCTCTTCTTTCATATTTTCTCCACGACCTGAATTGCTCAAAAAATTACAGTTAGGTGTTAGTGTATACAGTCATATAATGACAAAGCTGAAAGTGAACATAAACAAGAAATATCTTAAAAAAGGTATATAGCAATCAATTTGTAAATTAAGGTCATGAAGACTGTATTTGAAAGCAGTAAGATGAAATAATTTAGGAAAGAATCAGGATTTGTCGCGTGTACTGACACGAAAAAGAAGGGTTTTTAAGACCTGGGCAGCAAGAAAGGACAATTTTAATAATTTACTACAACTTTTAAAAGATTCAATTTGGTAATTGTATATTAGAATATTTGATTGAAAGAATTTCCGAATACATTATTAGCAATTTTGCCATTGGATTGCCTCCCTAGTATATTTACCCAAGCTACTCATGGAAGATAGGTTCATCCTAATTTAACCCTTGCACAGGGTGTTCGAAAGAAACGCTGAAATTTAACCTTGTTTTCACAAAACATGCTACACTTGGGTTGGGATGAACCTATCTTACATGAGCAGTCATTGTAAATGCTTAAAATCTTTATTCATAATCATCAGGGCTTCTGTAAATTTGATATTGACAATGATTTTTTTATAATTTTCTTTAATTGATATAAGTGGCACAGTAAGACTCAAGAGTTTAAGGCTGCTCTCTCACAGATTGAACGTTTTGACAACTTTTTTTTATTTTTTGTCTTGGAACAAGCCAATTTTGGCAATTATCTGTAGAAACCATTTATATAAGACTGCTGACAAAAAATTATATCGCAGATTTTTATATTTAAGTTCAAAAATTGATGTTTTATGCATTTTTCTTAAACCGTTAGTACCGGTTTAAGCCATAAAACATTAATTTTCAAACAAAATATAAAAATCTACGATCTGATATTTGGTCAGCAATCTTAAATAATTTATTGCAGATATCTACACAAAAATTTGCTCTTTCCAAGACAAAAAATAAAAAAGTTGGAAAAAACGGTAAAAACTGTGAGAGTGCAGCTTTAAGCGTTGTAGTTAATTAAGCTTGTTGCTTTTGATATCCTTAATTATATAGGGCAAGCCAAGGTTATTTAAATCAGATTTCTAACAGATTCATAAAAAACAATCATATTGCATAAGACCGAGCAAAGCTTGGCAGAGCTCTTTTAAAGTGACAGTACTCTTATTCAAAATCAACTGTACACATGTAAAACGAATAAAGTTACACTGTCCGTGTATATACCGTCTTTTCATTTTTCATTTTTTACAATTGAAAGAAAAAAACAAAAAAGGAACATACATATCCTTTTTCGTTTTTCTAATGATTGAAGGGAAAACAAAAATTGATAAGCTTTTTGCTTTTCCATATTTTAATATTTACCACAGAATACAAAAAAGGAAACTATTTATTAATACCTCTTTCTTTTTTTCGTTTTACACCTTGTAAAACAAAAAACAAGCTATCATTTATAAACCGTTTTTCATTTTCTTATGATTGAAAGTAAAAAACGAAAAAGGAACATTCTAATCATTTTTCGTTTTTCTTTAATGACTGAATAGAAAACCAAAATCGATAGACTTTTTCTTTTCCATGAATTCAATTTTGCAGAATCCAACGTGAAGGTAGCACTGATCGATTTCCAACGTGAGTATTTTTATTAAATATGTTGTAACATTTTGTATCTGCTTCGTGTTAATTAATTAACCGAGCATTGGAATACATGTCAAAAATGAAAGTGAAAGTAGTTCTGGAGTTGTATACAGTACGTTAGGCTGACAAATGGAGTGGCTGACATATTTAAAGTAGGATACAACTTATTGTATTATTTAATTACTAAAGGCATTGGTTGGAGGGTTGTCTTCCCACCGATTTGGAAAATTTGTTTCGCTTATAAATATATTGAAATGGCACTTTCAAAACAATTTGTTATTTTCAAATTTTAAAGATGACTTATATCTTATAAACACGCCAATGTATCAATATTTATAAGGTATATAATGTGTAAACAGGGAGGGGTGAGATGGTGGTGAAAATCGTTCTAATGATGCATTTTTGAGTAATTTAGTACTATTTAAATAACAATACTTCGATACTTTGGGGGAAAACGTACACAAATTTCCTTAGCTTGCCGGCCAACTGGGGAATGGGTAGGGGGTGGGGGCTTACACGAGCCCCCTGGTCGTAACACCAATGAATATAAAAGCTGCATGAAGTACATGTATGTAAGATGTTATTCACATATTAAAAAATAATTCCATAGGAGGTGGAGTTCTCTGCCCTGAAACCCCATTTGGAGTATGTTAAAGACTTGGTATTAAAAGAGAGAATGACACATAAGCAAGTGGCCAGTTGCCTTTAACAGCAGTTTGGTGAGGTTTGGGGTATGTCTGTGCAGACAGTTGGAGCCTTATTTGCCATGCACATGCCATACGAAGAGGTCGTACACTGCTGCCAGAAACGGAGCTGAGAACGGCAATCAACCGTGCTGTTGAACAGGTCTGATTTCAACATTTTCCGAATAAACAAACATACCGTTTTAAATCAGCCTTGCGTTTGGTTCAATGTCGTTCCATATAAAGGTATAGGGAGCATAACGGAAAACATATGTTCATATTTGCCTAAGGCTCACAAGATCTCTATATGGATATGTGCATATGATGGGTATTTTTAAACTCCACACGTTTACCATCTTTTATTTGGTACTGTCTTATAACCGATGCAAATTACTTAATGAATTGTGTTTTGTCTTTGAACTACAGTGGTCTTCCCTGCGTCCTGCTTCTTGCACAGCATGCACAAGTATTTTAGTGATGTTTTAATTGCATTCACTTTTATCATCACTCATTAATATGATCAGTAATTACAGCTATTTGAGGTCCAAGTTTTTAGTCAGAAATGGGTGTATACGAAGAGAGTAACACTCACTATGGTCGCAAAGTTTTCATTATGCGTAAATTAAGAGGGAAATATATTTCCACAAATGTATTATTTAGGACTTAATGGTTTGTATAAAAATTAAAACCTGTGCCACAATTAAAAGTATATAACTGGTTCTCACTTTTCTTATATTTGGCATAAGTTCTTTGAAATTTTCTGGAGTCCATTTCCAGAAAATATTTCTGAGTCGATATTAAATTTTCACTGTGTTGAACTGAAGTTACCAGACCACAAAATGTGAGAATGTGAACGCTTAAGACCAGTCTCAATCACGCTCAGACATAAGAATTTCATTTTAAAAACCCATTACTTTACATGTCCTTAAAAATGTCCTGTTTTAAGGCCAAAAAAGGTCATTGTTTATACTAAAACCTCCAAATAAATAGGTGATTGGTAGGCATAAGCAATTTCCTTTTTTATTTCATTTGTGAACCGGGAATCAAATGGTAACATGTTCGCTCAAAAAATGCATGTTTTAGGAAATAACGAAAACAGAATCCATACTTCGGCCCCAAGTGTCGAGTCAGGAGGCAAATAGGGTCAGAAAGATTAGTGGAAATAAACAAATATTTTTATGTGTTAAAGGAAATAAAAGAATGTTGTTTTAAATTTAGGTTGGCCCTTCATTTGGGAGAAAAATGATGACAGGTTATCGAGCGTCACAGAAAATGCGGGTCTCTGAGGTCCGAGTTGGGCAAGCAATTAGGGACACTCATCGTCCGTACCATGAAGCCAGGCAGCGCGTATGTATTTTAACATTTAACTTCTGAACAAATTGTTAAAGCCAGGAACGTTCAGAAAGATTGTAGTGCCACATTTTGACATTTTGATCTTTTATTGCTCTAATACAAAAGAAAACTCATAAAAAATAATGAAAACGAGAATCACATTCGGTTTGATTTAATATTATGATTGTTGTTTTAAACGAAACTTTCTGTTCTGGCATAGATCACCGCATATGGGGTGCACAATAAAATACCATGAGGTGCAGTCAAAAAATTCCCGGACTGCCTTTGTACTGTTGTCATTTTTTGGATTTGAAAAAATAGAATTACATCAAATTAAAGCTGAAACTATATTCTACATGACTGTACATACATTAACTTTTTAACATAAAACAATCATTTTTTACATAGCAAATAAACATAACTCACACTGTACGGATCACTTCGTACGGAAATGACGTACTCTTGACATTCACTAATGAAATTACGTCAGTAAAGGCGCTTGTTGTATGCTAGTCAATATGTTTCAAAGTATATTGCCCTTGAAATTCAAAACATATTCTGCGCCAATCTACCCACTTACTAAAAATGTCTGCGTACCACCCCTTTTCGCAATTGCTTACCGCCGACCTGATAGTTTTATCTGTTTTAATCTGATTTAATTCTGAAAAAATTAATACACCCGTTTTATATTCACTGTTTTATTTCAGGGTGCAAGGAATATAAACCCTATTCCATATTTCGCTGAGTATTTTGGCCATAAATTGCACATGGACCAGAATGAAAAACTTGCTATGTTTGGCGCTACACATTTGCTGGCAATTGATGGCTTTAGTAGCAAATTGTCTCCCTCAAGAGCATGCCTGTGTAGAACAATCTTCTCATTTATGATCATGTGTACCGGTTAGTTCCATAAATATTCAATATATTTTTATATACTCTCTGAGAGTTCCTACGGGTTTCGACTATAAAACCGTTTCGTTTTGCAAACAAAGTTGAAGGGTTTGAATTATTGGGAGAAGAAAACGGTTTTAAAGTAATAAAATAATATAATTGTTTAATACTGTTCATTATTAGGTCATGGCATACCTTCTAGCATTGTACAGCAGAGTACTGGAGCCCCGGTGCCAGCTGATCAGTTTCCACCCTGGGGTCCCGTTGCCAGCTGATCCACCCGCAAATATTGCTGCAGACATGTATGCTGCAGACTTGGGCTCAGTCCTTACAGTAACAGTGCATTTTGGAAGAGATCCATTTGATGCAGAAGAAAGAACAGGAAAGCCTGCCAAGACTGCTTCTGTCATGAGGTTCCACACCTCGAGCATCTATTAAACAGAGCTGTCAATCATGATTTCCAGCCTTAACAGAATGCAGTTATCCAGCTTGTTGACTTGACGAGACATTATTCGGCATAAATATCTTAATATATATTTCACAGACCTATACACCATTTACGTCCGTGATATTGTTGACTTGTTGTATCAACTCATTCTCGACCATGGACTGTATAAAACAAGTCGTCCATGATATTGTTGACTTGTTGTATCAACTCATTCTTGACCATGAACTGTATAAACCAAGTCGTCTTGTTGTTTTGTCTTTAAGTCTTTGATTGACCAGTATTTATCTAAACATAGAGGTCAAAGGTATATTTATATATATAGAAGTTATTGCCTATAGAAGTCATTGCCATGAGCACAAAATACAGGACGTTGTTTAAAGTTGCATTCACGATATGTAGACTGTGGGATTGTGCTGAGTAGTTTGTACAACAATCATTTCTAGAGATCAACAGTGGTGTCCATTTGCCACTCAACTCCAGTTTATGAGGATTTTGACTTCAGTTTTAAAGGTCTCCATATCTTTCTACATAATGGAGGATAATGGTGTGATCCAGAACTATGAGTGAAATAATACTCATAGTGATTTGAAGCACTAATGGCTTCAGGAAATTGTGCATCACTCCGTCTTAGGAAATCATCCATACGTTTTGTCAATAAAAATAGTATATGCAAAAATGCACTTCAGTGCTAAAACATCTAGACAAAATGATAAAACAATTATTTTTCATTCCTGCCTTAAACCTAAATACACTTATCACTTGTATGAATTGGATTTATTGGAGGGGGGTGCAAATATTTTACAAGCATCATATGCATTTAAGTATTAACTATGAATATATGCATGTATCCTTCCTTGAAAACCTAGTTTCGGATCAAGTTGTGGTAGTGTAACATATTACAAAGTGTAACTGATACCACACCCCCCGGGAAAGGTTTTTGTACTTAGATTACATAACCCGTCTGGTACTTGCATAACCCGTCTGGTACTTGCATAACCATGCTGGTACTTGTATAACCCGTCCGGTACTTGCATAACCCTTCTGGTACTTTCATAACCCGTCTGGTACTTGCATAACCTGTCTAGGGTGGTGTTGTATACAAAGGTCGGTTTTAATTACTAGGGGGAGAGAGCTTTTGGGTGAAGGAGCCTTTAAGTAGGGAGGGCGCTAGTATCTTTTTATGTTATGATCCGGCTGGAAGCGTGACGCTGTTTACAACAGTTAGTAAAGTTATAAACTTTTACACATAGTTGGCGTTTTTTTTAACTACCCGACACATAACAAATGTTGATAAAGCTCCAAAGACTCTGAAAGGTTTCAATTTTACTGAACATGACAAAAGACAAAATTAAACAAATTTAATGTTTGCATAGATCAACAACAACAATTGTTCCTTCACTGCTCCTGCTGAAATAATGCGCCGAGCGCTGTAATGGCATCAGTAAGCCCTCCAGCTGCAAGGGTTGTTGACGCCTGGCAGTCTGGGATCCTGCATTTGGGGCACAACCTTGGCATTGGCCTTGCATACCAGGTCTCTATGCATTGCTGGCAACCAATGAGAGTTTTGCAGCACGTTGCGTACATTGGTTGCACCATAGCACCTGCAATAAATGCATACTCACAGTTGATCATTATACATTTATATATATTATAAAAACAACAGTCAAATAGGTTACTATCAAGTTACAAACTTGCAGGTTAAAGTCATCAAAACACTAACTCAATCACAAGCTCCAATCCGAAATCGACCCGGGGCAACTACTAAATTCAGACCCACTATCACAGAAATCTTTGTCTTTGCATTCCTTTTTTTTGTTAAAGAAAAGTTGACATATTTAACTGCTTTAATAGCATTATTTAGTATTTTAAGTTGCAGAGTTCAACACTGTTTAAATGACTATACTTTTAGAAATGCCATATACGATTGCTTATGTAAAGAAATGTTTGTTTTCATTCTTGTTTAAAGGCTACAGTCTCTGTTATGTTTGCGATGTTTCAACGAAAATATGTATGCTATTATAACAAGATTGTGACAAACGGTAAATTTGGGTTCAAACCTTTACATATGCTACACATGAAGGCATCTTTTATGGCCCTCGCCTGCTCCCCTGACACGCTCATGTGTACTTGTCCCGTCAAAAATATATTTTGGAGTGTGTCCATGTTTCGTTTGACAGATCGTGTCTGTTCAAGAACAGTTGCCTAAAGATCACTTACCTCTTCGAGGTGGACGATATCCTCCCTGCCATCAATAGCAGCAGCTTGAGGCTGATCACGGCGACTGTATTACAGTTTTACTTTGTTATTCATTAACACAAAAGATGATCGGCTTAAATAGACCGATATTTAACGTTGAATGACAAACGTTTTGATAAAATACGAAGATGCTATGTTTACACGTAAAGGTTACTTATTGAATGATATGGTAGTGGTACATAACAATTACTGATCCTTATCCTTACATAGGTGTGTAACCATTATAGGTTAACACCCAGCTCTTAATTATATTAACCTTTCAGTTTGCAACTACATCCCAGTTTCAATATCACAAGTACCTTTGCTTGTTTCGGCGGCCTGCTGTATTTTCTCGGTAGGCTGATTCTGTCATGCAAAATACTTCTCTGGTCTTCGGCTTCCAGAAATCAGTTCCTACAAAACAACATTAAACAGCCCATTGTAAAACGCAAGAATGAATCAGTAGTTCAATGACTTACTGCCGCATTGTTTACAGTAATAAACTCTTGAATAAATATGTTGAGGTAATAAGAAAACAAGCAAATTCTTAAAATAATATTCCCCGCTTAATTTAATTAGTTGCATAAACATTAACAAGTTCGTAGATGAGTACACGTTAACAAGCTAAAAGATGCGTACACGTTAACAAGCTAAAAGATGCGTACACGTTAACAAGCTAAAAGATGCGTACACATTAACAAGCTAAAAGATGCGTACACGTTAACAAGCTAAAAGATGCGTACACGTTAACAAGCTAAAAGATGCGTACACGTTAACAAGCTAAAAGATGCGTACACGTTAACAAGCTAAAAGATGCGTACACGTTAACAAGCTCGTAGATGCCTACACGTTAACAAGCTAAAATATGCGTACATGTTAACAAGCTCGTAGATGCGTACACGTTAATAAGCTAAAAGATGCGTACACATTAACAAGCTTGTATATGTGTACACGTTAACAAGCTCATAGATGCATAAACGTTTATAAAGTCTTCATTTCCTAATACATTTAAAGCATAGGTACCGTATGCCAATTTCCTCATGATGCCTTTTCAATCCAAGGTTCATAAGAAAGTCTAAGCTGTATTACCTGTTGTTCCTGGCACGTCGTTTATTTCCATCCCCTTACTATCACAGAGAATCACCCGCTCCTCACTGTCATGGCTCTCCTGTACCTTCTCACTGACAGCTGGGACGTTAGCTTCAATGTCGGTCAGCCGTAGATACGCTGTCTGAACGGGGTGCAGTGTGGATCCTTGAGCCTCTACTAGCTGGACAGACCTGTTAGGACAAAATACAGAGTTAAAATACATTTAAAGCATAGGTACCGTATGCCAATTTCCTCATGATGCCTTTTCAATCCAAGGTTCATAAGAAAGTCTAAGCTGTATTACCTGTTGTTCCTGGCACGTCGTTAATTTCCTTCCCCTTACTATCACAGAGAATCACCCGCTCCTCACTGTCGTGGCTCTCCTGTACCTTCTCACTGACAGCTTGGACGTTAGCTTCAATGTCGGTCAGCCGTAGATACGCTGTCTGAACGGGGTGCAGTGTGGATCCTTGAGCCTCTACTAGCTGGACAGACCTGTTAGGACAAAATACAGAGTTAAAGGTTAATTGTCAATCTTGTACCCATTCATTCCTTCAAGGGGACGAGAGCTAAGTTTTGAATTAAAGAGTATACTGCCTGAATACCCGTATACAACCAAGGACAAGAAAACCCTGACTAAAGTTATTCAGTTTCAACTATTTTTAGTAACAGTGACCTTGACCTTGACCCTAGGGACCCCAAATGCAATCCCATGAAAGTATCCATAAATTCATCCTATAGACCAAGTTTGGTCAAGCTATGTCAACCCCAACTAAAGATATTCAGTTTCAACCATTTTTCTATTTTTAGAAACAGTGACCTTGACACTAGGGACCCCAAACACAATCCCATGAAAGGTACCCATTAACTCTTTCTATAGACCAAGTTTGGTCAAGATATGTCAACCCTTACTAAATTTATTCAGTTTCAACCATTTTTCTATTTTGAGTAACAGTGACCTTAAACTTGACCCTGGGGACCCCAAACGCAATCCCATGAAATTCTTCATAAACTCTTGCTATAGACCAAGTTTAGTCAAGATATGTCAACCCTAACTAAAGTTATTCAGTTTCAACTGTTTTTTCTATTTTAAGTAACAGTGACCTTAACCCTAGGGACCCCAAACGGATTCCCATGAAAGGTCTCCATAAACTCTTCCTACAGACCAAGTTTGGTCAAGATGGGTCAACCCTAACTAAAGTTATTCAGTTTCAAAAGTAAGTTTGACGCCGCCCGGCCGCCACCCGCCCGAACAACGACGGACGTCATTCTAATAACCAGGTTTCACTATGCGAAAACCTGGATAAAAAATACTTTTCCTTGAATCTTGATTCTAATTGCTTTGGGCTAGAGTTTACATTTTTAGCACAAAGATTTGAAGAAACATATTTATAACTCATTTTTAGGTGTCATTTACTTTTGAAAGGTTTTGCTCTGAGGTCGTCGAAACAGGGGCGCTGTCTGTATGTGATTAGGTGGTGTTCTTTCAGCAAACACAAACCGCCCTGTCGTTGTCTGTGGCGGAGGCTGTGGGTGCTGCAGGCCTGCCACGATCTGGGAGGTCGAACGCCGCCGACAGAGTCGTGTTAAGATTATCACCGTTACCCACAAAGTGCGATCCAAATGCCATGTCATCAACCGGAAAGCGCCCATGGCCATCAGGAAAGACTGTTGTATTATTGTCATCACTCAAATACATGCTAGCAGCACTGATTTGAAAAATTGTTTCATCATCTTGATCATCATCATCATCATCATCATCATCATCATCATCATCATCATCATCATCATCATCATCATCATCATCATCATCATCATCATCATCACCACCACCACCACCATCATCACCATTATCATCATTATCATCATCACCAACATCATCATCATCATCATGCAACTGCAGAAATATTGACCCCCCCCCCCACACACACACAACCTCCCAATCTTTAAAAATCAAATAATACCCATTTATTCCATTTTTCTTTCATATTACTATCGGTGAGAAAAGATATTCATAGTCTGAAAAGAAAGTGGTGCTTTTCTTTAATTTTTTTAGTGACATCTTGCGAAGTTGAATTACATTTTGAAGACAAACAATCATGTTACTAACATTCTAAATAATTTAATATAAGATAAAAGTAAGTAACAACACCGCACCTGTGCTCAGACCACATACTGTGGTGGATGTCAAAAGCGCCCCCCCCCTTTCAAGTTAACAACAATTTCTGGATTCGCCCCTGATTGATCGAAAACATTTATGTGTCAGTGTAGATAAAAGGTAAAGTAACCCCTTCAACAACAACATATTCTAAGACAGCTTTCAAAGGAGGCATGTCAATTGTAAACAGATGGCATACAGTACACATTTGAAGATATTAGTTAAAGGAGGTAACAGAGGTGTAACTGATTATTACATGAAATATTTTAGCGATCTTCGACGTTTCTAGGTCCTCGCCCCGCACTGCCTGTCTCTTACTGCCTCGAAATAAAATAAAACTTGGCATTCTTGTGTCAACACGTGTCGCGAAATTACAACGCAAACTGTTCCCACTGAAACTCTTTTGATCGGTTACATCCGTGATGTTGAGTAATTTATGCAATTGGTGTGATGAAATTACCAGAAATTGCAGCACAAAAAAACGAAAAACGGTATTAATAAATCAATTTCTTGTGTGATTTATGTAGTAAAATTGAATTCATGGAAAAGAAAAAGTCTATCGATTTTGGTTTTCGATTTTGGTTTTCTATATTCAGTCATAAGAAAAATGAAAAATGATTAGAATGTTCCTTTTTCGTTTTTAACTTTTAATCATAAAAAAACGAAAAACGGTTTATAAATGATAGCTTTTTTTGTTTTACAAAGTGTTAAACGAAAAACAAGAAACGGTATTAATAAATATTTTCCTTTTTTGTATCCCGTGGTAATAATTAAAATACGGAAAAGGTCAAAAAGCTTATCAATTTTGTTTTCCCTTCAATCATTAGAAAAACGAACACATTATAAAGCATATTCAAGGTTTTGGTCAATTTAGTTTGCACCACTAAAGTTCAAGCTATTTTCTTTAATTTTGCATGTTTATATAATGGTTTGATGATTACCCTGTTCCTAAACATCTCTTCCAAGTTTACAACATTGCTTGGATCTGCTACATGCTTTATTCCAAAGGCTCTCTCCAAGCAGCCTAATCCAACTGGAAATGAAACAAAAATGATATATAAATACTTATTATTTGGTACCACACATACTTGCAAAAGACAATCAGCCTGAGTTTAAATGAGTTATAATTTTATTTTTACCTGTATATAAAAATAACAACAGATGATTATAATAAAAAAAACTGTTTCAAAGAAGACTTAACTTCATTTGAGGAAACTAAGTAATTTGTTGATATCTGTTCAAATATGACGCCAAATTTAGAGAGCAGACCCAGTTGTACAGAATTTCCCATTTAAGATTGTGAAACTCAATCCTTATTTAAAAGAATAAAAAAAACTCTATTTCGAAACTAGAAACAATAACATTTAAGTTGTGAAATAAATATAAAAAGGAATTAACACTGTTAAAGGAACATTAAACAAGAGCTGTCACAGAGACAGCACGTTCGATTATTTCGCCGCTTTTCAGTGTATTGGATTGAAAAGTTTTGGTGAAACATGCATGGATCACTGTTAGATTAGATTTAAATGCAATACATGATGTGCTGAGATATTAACATAAATGTGGTTACATTGAAAATTTTAACCAGAATTTTTAAGTCTAATAATAAAGGGCCATTATTTGCAAAAAAGGGCTATCTAACTTGGTTATTCAATTACGTTGGGTGGTTGAATACCATTGTATAAAGTCTCAACACAATACATAAAGTAGTTGCTGTGATATTTTCCTATGTGTGCTAACATGCAAGACCTTAACCAGAATTTCTTAGTCTCATAATAATGGGGCAAAAGTTAATATAATATAAAAGGTAGAGTTATCTTACTTGTTTCAAGACGAAGGTTAAATGGTTGGGAGCCTGTGTGTAAAGTTCCAATGCAATACTAGTTGTATTCACTGAAGTATTGACTTAAAAGTGGTGACATGCAAAACATTAACCAGAGTTATTTGCATGAAATGCAAACTAGAGTTATCTGACTTGGTTTATTTAGTAGGTTTGATGGTTGAGTACCATTGTATTAATTAAGTCTCAATGCAATACCTCAAGTTGTTGCTGAGATGTTAACCTATGTGTGTTTGCATGCAAAACCTTAACCAGAATTTCTAAGTCGAATAATAAAGAGCAATTATTTGAAGTCAATGCAAACTAGGGTTATCTAATTCGGTTAATCAAGTAGGTTGGATGGTTGAGTACCATTGTATCAAGTCTCAACACAATACCTCACGTAGTTGCTGAGATAATAACCTATGTGTGCTTACACACAAAACCTTAACCAGAATTTTAAAGCAAATAATAAAGGCCTATTATTTGCATGAAATGCAGACTAGAGTTATTTAACTTGGTTAATTAAATAGGTTGGATGGCTGAGTAAGAACCATTGTATAAAGTCTCATTGCAATACCTCAAATATTAAGTGAGATATTAACCTATGTGTGCTTGCATGTAAAACCTTAACCAGAGTGTCTAAGTCAAATAATAAAGGCCAATTATTTGCATGAAATGCAAACTAGAGTTATCTGACTTGGTTTATTTAGTAGGTTTGATGGTTGAGTACTATTGTATTAATTAAGTCTCAATGCAATACCTCAAGTTGTTGCTGAGATGTTAAGCTATGTGTGTTTGCATGCAAAACCTTAACTATAATTTCCAAGTTGAATAATAAATGGCAATTATTTGCATTTAATGCAAACTACGTTTAATGGTTGAGTACTATTGTATAAAGTCTCAACTCAATACCTCAAGTTGTTGCTGAGATATTAACCTATGTGTGCTTGCACGCAAAACCTTAACCAGATCGAATAATAAAGGCCTATTATTTGCATTAAAGCTGCACTCTCACAGATTGAGCGTTTTGATAACTTTTTTATTTTTTGTCTTAGAACGACCCAATTGTTGCGAAAATCCATGAAAGCCAATGAGAAAAGACTGCTGACAAAAAATCAGAACCGAGATTTTCATATTTAAGTTCAAAAATTGATGTTTTATGCTTTTTTCGTAAACAGTAACGGTTTCAGCCATAAAACATTAATTTTCGAATGGAAATATGAAAATCTGCGATCTGACTTTTTTGTCAGCAGTCTTATATTATTGGTTTGCAGATATTTAAGCAAAAATGTTCTCTTTCTAAGACAAAAAATAAAAAAAGTTGTCAAAACGGTAAATCTGTGAGAGTGCAGCTTTGACAAGTTATCACACAGACAAGCTTTTTTCATTCAAGGTCACCTTGACCTTTGACCCGATGACCCCTAAAATCATAGGGGGTCATCTACAGGTCAGACACAACTCCAAGTCAGGTTTGAGTGCCATGGGTACAGGCATTGTCGAGTTATCACTCGAAACATATTCGCATTCAAGGTCACTGTGAACTTGACCTTTGACCCAATGACTCCTAAAATCAATCAGGGTGATCTCCTTCTCAGGCCCAACTTCCATGTCAAAATTGATGATCAAAGGTTCAGGCATTGTTGAGATATCACTAGGAGAAGATTTGTTAACTTTTTTTGCGTTAAAGGTAATTGTGACCTTGACCTTGGCCCGATGACCCACAAAGCCGAGAGAGTTCATTTACTGGTCAGGCCCAACCTTCATGTCAAGTTTGATGACCATAGGTCCAGGAATGGTCGAGATTGCTTTCAAGATCACTTTGACCTTGACCTTTGACCCCTAAAATCAAAAGGGGCCATCTACCGGTAAGGCCCAACCTCCAAGTCAAGATTGAGGACCATGGGTGCAAGCATTGTCGAGTTATCACTCGGACAACCTTTTACCATTCAAGGTCACTGTGACCTTGACCTTTGGACCGATGATCCCCAAAAACATTAGGGGTCATCTACTGGTCAGGCCCAACTTCCATATCAAGTTTGATGACCATAGGTCTAGGCATTGTTGAGTTAACACTCGGACAAGCTTTAATATTAGTTTATCATTAAAGGTCACTGTGACCTTGACCTTTGACCAATGAGCCTAAAATCAATAGGGGTCATGTACTGGTCAGGCCTCACCTTCATGTCAAGTTTAATGACTATAAGTCCAGGAATTGTTATTGACCTCAAAATCAAGAGGGTTCTTGACTGTGCTTGTCCTGCATAATCTCCAGTGCAGTATGAGGACCGTAAGTCCAACCATTGCCAAGTTATTTTCAAACATGCTTTGGTTTAATCACCTACCAAAATGTACAAAGCATACCATACCCCTCTTCTTGGAAGTGAAGCATAAAAAGGCAAAAGATCATCAAATTTCAATTGGGTTCATTTACTTGTGACAACCTGCATATCAATTTGAGGTTGCACATTTGTTTTTTGAAAACTGTGTTTCATTTTAGTCAAGGATATCACAGCCTTTTTTATCACTAGAGTCCATCTGCTGATCAAAATCAACCTGCCTATAAAGTTGAACAATGAATTATTGTGCAATCCTTTAATGGGGCAAAATAAGAAATAAAAGAAGGTGTAGGTTGAACACATTTAATTTGTCTTACCTTCCAAGTTAACCATATCTGCCCTTTCTTCACACCTTTGTAGTTGGAGTTGTAAAAATCTCCGGATTGCAAATGCAATATCCTTTATGCTGAAAAAAGGTGTGGCACTTAAGTAGTATTGTTAAGACGTGATAACAGTCCAAATAAGTAGTTTGTAACACTGAAAAATGAATCACTTATAATTCAATTCATTTATATACATACTAATTTCTAGACCTCTGACCCCTTCCTTCAAATCCTTAATGGCAGCATGTTTTCCACTATTCTAAAAAAATATTCCCGAATATACTGAATAACCTTGAGCCTATGGGACCTAAATGCAACCCCATCGAATGGTCTTGAATACTCTTCCTAAAAAACAAGTTTGGTAAAATGTTAGTCGGCTTTAAAAGCTCTTCAGAGCTTGTGTAGGTTATGTTGTTAACCCGACTTTATAATGCCAGGGCTATGGCCAGCTGCCCTGTGTATATGACTGATTTCTTTCATTTAGGATTTACACGCAGTGCCATACTGGTGAGTTTGATGCCGCCCCCAAATAACGTAATAAATTTATTAAATGGCCATCCTGATAACCGCCCACTATCATTTTGGCCCTGAAAACAACCGTTTTTTTGACAAACTTTGCCAATCCCCATTTAACAAAACAATCAAAAGTTTCCTGATTTCCTGCTTTATATAAGATATCACTTCACTTTTTTTGTCTGATGTCCAGATTTAATTAAAATATAATAATGATGACCAAAATTCATCTTGATTGAAAGCGTTTGTCTCAAATAATGCCAATCCCATACTTTGGACTCAGATATGATGCTTATAAATGCCTGAGCGATTAACAGAGTAATAACAGTACATCAACTGATTAAAGATTGCTGGAAAGATGGCTAAAACCATTGTTAACAGTAAAAAAAAATGCATAAAACATTTATTATTGAACTTAAATATCAAAAAATCTGCAATCTATTATTTGGTTAGCTGTCTTATATCACTTGTTTTCATGGATTTTCCCAAAAATTGGCTCGTTCCAAGACAAAAAATAAAAAAAAGTTGTCAAAACCTTCAATATGTGAGAGTGCAGCTTTAACCTAATACCCAGTAGCCAATTAACGTTAACTTAAAAGAACTTTAGACGTCATTTAAATTTGAACCTTATTTAGACAAAATTGTGCCAATGCCATTGAAATGAGTTATTTAATAATGAATATATATAAGCCAGAATATTACCCCATTAAATAGTAATATTTTTAAAGGAAAGGTATGAAAAAACTGCTGAAAAATAAATAAATTGTAAACTATGTGGTACCTCAGTAAGTAAGTTCAAATGCATTATGTTCACATCGATACCAAGTTTATGTCAGTTTTCGACAATTTTCTCTTTCGCTGTTTTATCAAACAGAGTACAGTCCCTTTAATGTGTATCATTTCCTGGATTCAAAAACAAAATTTACCGACAGATTACAATTTTATTCAAATTTGAATTACCCTAGCCCCATGTTGGAATTGGCTATGAAAACAGCATCACCCAAAAGACAGAAAAATCCTTTACTTTTTTTTTCAACATTTTAGTAATAATTTGGTGTCAGAGAAATAAGAAATATAATTGCTTTCAGAAATAAAACATTATTTATCACATCACCATCAAATATAATCATACTGTACTGAACTTAAGCCATAATATGGTATTGCAATTTTAATGTACTGTTTTGACCCCTTTTAATTGGAACATCGACGTTTAAAAGCAAAGTCAACAAGTTCTAGAAATACTCATGACCTGTTTTTTATTAATATTTATCTTTAATCCTTTGGGAACATTATGCCAAAAATCAAAATGTTTTACTGTCCCTTTTTAAAAAATGCGCTGCAGGGCCAACTGGAAGGAAAAAACACAGCCCATTTTACTGCTATTCGTGTACCCGTGTACCTCTAAACACTTGTTGGGTATGCCATAGTTATTAATTGTTGTATGTATTATATTAAAATGCATTCAAGTCAATACAAATGAAAAAAAAAAACTGTCATAAGATAGCATGCTCGACAACCCTGTCTTGAATAACAAATGAATACAATTCCAACAATAATGTTTGTGCCTGTCAAAAGCAATTAAACAATTCAAATTAGAAAGTTTACACTGATGATGCATACATGTATACATGTTCTTTCAGGGGCTCAGAACACAATCTCATGAAAGGCCTAGTTATAAACTCTTTATGTATACCAAGATTGCTAGCAATATGTCAACAAACTTTTCCAAGTTTTCAATATCAACCATATTTCTATTAATAATATCTTATGTGCCTCAAACCCAATTCCATGAAACGTCCCCTTAAACTCTTCCTATATACCAAGTTTGGTCACTGGATGTCAAACCTAGCTTAATTGATTCAATACATGAGGTGACTTTGATGCTGCCGTTCCAACAACCCGCTCAAACATCAATCTTATTCCCTTTGTGATACCAAAATGTGATTGTCAAAAGAAATAAAATTTAAAATAACAAGATAGCGCGCTCGACTACGCCACTTTGACTTAGAAGTGAATACAATAACGATGTAATATAACTAAGTTTTGTCTCTTTATGTCAAACCGAACTAAAATAATTTGATACATAAGGTGACTTTGATGCTCCCCTCCCACCAGCCTGCCCAAAAAATGACGCAAGTCATTCAAATAACTTTTCCCATGATGAAAATGTGGTTAAGAATATAAAAATATGCCTTACAAAAGAAATTTAAAAAACAATTAAAAAAAATGTTTAAAAAATTCAAGGGCCATAATTTGTATTAAGGGTTAAATTGGAGTTATGTTTCTTGTTTTGAGATGGTCTTAAATAATTTTAAATATTATTGTGCATTGAATGAAAAAAAAACTAAAAGATATATAAGTTTTTTTATTAAAATCCGAACTTGCCCTAAAACTTTAACCTGCCCTAAAATTTAAACTAAGTCAATCAGGGGCCATTACTTGTATTTAGGATAATATGGAGTTATGTAACCTCATTGTGTGATGATCCTGAACAACTGTGTGAAGTATTAAGTCAATTAAACGAAGGGTATAGAAGTTATTAATAAATATCCAAACCTGCCCTAAAACTTTAACCTTTAAGTTCCATAGCAGAAGACTTATAAGAGAATATCTCAACTTAACCTAAAACTTTAACCTAAGATCCTAGGTCAATCAGGGGCCATAACTTGTATGCGGGGTGAATATGGATTTATATAACCTTATTGAGAGATGGTCCTGAACAATTGTGTGAAGCAAGTCAATTGAATGAATGGCTTTAACATTAATTCCATATTCAATCAGGGGCTAAAGATTGTATAAAGGATAATATGGAGTTATCTCACCTCATTATTTGATGGCCTTAAACATCTGTGTGAAGTATTAAGGGAATTGAATGAAGGGTATAAGACTTATAAGTGAAAATCCCAACTAACCCTAAATTTATAACCAATGCCGACACTGGGGTGAGTAGTATAGCCCTCTTTATTCTTTGAATAGTCGAGCTAAAAACAGTATAAACTTAAGCAAAAAAAAAATCCTTGCAAATTTAATTCTAAAATTCACTAAAGTTTAGCTCCATTCTCACAAATTGAATGTTTCATCAACTCTTTTAATTTTGGTCTATGAACAAGGCAACTTAATGCAAATATTCATGGAAACAAATATATAACTGCTGACAAAAAATAGATCACAGATTTTCATATTTAAGTTAAAAAAACACAAACTGAAGTTTCATTTTTCAGTTAGCAAAGCTTTAAGGAATGAAACATTACTCTCAAATGAAAATCTGAACATCTGCTAGTATCTGATTTTTGTCATCCGTCTTAAATCACTGGTTTGCAGATGTTTACAAAGTTTGGGTCATTCAAAGACAAACAAAAACAAGTTGTCAAAATGGTAAAAATGTAAGAGAGCAGCTTTAAGGAGTTTTTTTTTATTAGAATTGAATTAAATACCTCAGACTGAAATAAAATCTGATTAAACAAGAGATGTTTGTCAAACATTATGCCTCCTGAGCGCCAAGTTGTCAGGATTATTTGGACAATTGAATGTAATATGCATTGAACCTCCAAGTCAAGTTTTAGGGCCAAGGGTGCAGGCAGTGTCAAGTTATCACACAGACAATTTTTTGCATTCAAGGTCACTGTGACATTGACCTTTGACCTGATGACTCCGTAAATTAAAAGGGGTCATCTACAGGTCAGGCCCAACCCCCTAGTCAAGTTTGATGATCATAAGTCCAGGCTTTGTTGAGATATCACTCAGAGAAGCTTTGTTATTATTTTTTTGGTTAAAGGTCACTGTGACCTTGACCTTTCAGGGGGCGCACATGGTGGACTCCTATTTGAAATTGTCCCAAACTACTTTTTATCTAAATAAAAGGAGAAAAAGATTTTGGTATTTTCTTTACATTTATTATATCAACAAGTAAAATATTTTATTAAATAATTGATATTCGTTACAGAAAAAAATGTTTTGGTGCCAGGCTGGTGTACAGACCCTTTAAGGAAAAGACATTGCTAAAATTTGCTTGGAGGACTATGTAAGCCCCCTGCCAAACTTTAAAACCAAATAAATTTCATAATTTGAGGGAGACAGCAATTATAAAGGGTACACCCCTAACTACCCCCCTGCTACTTTTTATCCAGTTTTTTCTATAAGGTTCATCTTAAGATCATTTTAGACTACTGTCAACATTAGCACCAGCATTGCAGTCCAATTAAAGCTGCACTCCTACAGATATTTTTATTTTTACAACTTTTTTACCTTGTGTTTTAGAAAGAGCAAGTTTTTACCAAAAACCAATGATAAAAAATTGCTGTTAAAAGATCAGATCACAGATTTCATATTTCTGTTCGAAAATTATGGATTTATGGCTTTAACCGTTATTTTCCATTTAAGAAATATGCAAATTTTTTTTAACTGAAACTTGAAAAATCTATAATGGGATTTTAGCCAGCAGTCTTAAATAAGTGGTTTCCATGGAATTTCGAAAAAAATAGGTTGTTAAAAGCTGGGACCAATAATCCCAGTTAAAAGACAATACAAAAATATATTTTTTCAAAACGTTCAATCTTATTCATAATTTTAACTAGGTATTTTTTTTTAAAATGTTATAATCGTTGGTATGTTATATATATATATATATATATATATATATATATATATATATATATATATATATATATATATATATATATATATATATATATATATACATGTACTTGTACAGTGGTCGGTCAATAGTACTAGTGTTTCTCTCAAAATTACGTCATACAAAAGTAAAGTTTGATTTGATTTAGGCTTTCACAAACTAAACTTACCCCGACATTCTTCAACAAATATAACTATAAGCTAGAAGCTACTCAGTTCAATTTTTTCACTACTCTGAATAAACCAAAATGTTTTCAAATTTTCATACGGAATTTGCCGAGAACGGACGAATACAGCCGAATTGGGAGGAGTTATTCCGGGATTCGGGGGCATTCTGACTAAATCATTACAAATGAATAAATCATTTTTTCTATGAACATAAGTTTTTAAAAAGTTCTTTATTTGAAAGGATTACATTTGTGCACCAACTTTCGACGATTTTTAACTATTATTCTACTCACGTTTCCAAACAGCCGGATTTTTCAACCCCACGACTTGTCAACCCTTCTCAAAATAAAGAATAAACCCTTAGTATAAATAATTTTAAACTCTCTCCTGGTTGGACTTTACAGCCCTTATATCAAAAACTTTTCAACCCTTATTTGAATACTCTTATCTTGGCGTAGTTAGTTAATATCGAATACATTTCAACCCCTAACTTTATACGGGAGCAGGACTATTCAACGCCAAGATTTTAAACCGCTTCTTTAAACGAAGATTTTTAATACTTAGATTCTTCAACCCCTTTTGAAAGACTTTTCAACCCCTGTCTGTTTGGACTTTTCATCCCCTTTAACAAAGAAATTTCAACCCTAGTTGAAATAATTTAAAATCCAGATATAACCTCTAAATAATTATTATTGAACTCTTATATTAAAGACTTTCAACCCCTATATTAAAGACTTTCAACCCCTATACTAAAGACTTTCAACCCCTATATTAAAGACTTTCAACCCCTATACTAAAGACTTTCAACCCCTATACTAAAGACTTTCAACCCCTATACTAAAGACTTTCAACCCCTATACTAAAGACTTTCAACCCCTATACTAAAGACTTTCAACCGCTATACTAAAGACTTTCAACCCCTATACTAAAGACTTTCAACCCCTATACTAAAGACTTTCAACCCCTATACTAAAGACTTTCAACCGCTATACTAAAGAAATTCAACCCCTATACTAAAGACTTTCAACCCCTATACTAAAGACTTTCAACCGCTATACTAAAGACTTTCAACCCCTATACTTAAGACTTTCAACCGCTATACTAAAGACTTTCAACCCCTATACTAAAGACTTTCAACCGCTATACTAAAGACTTTCAACCGCTATACTAAAGACTTTCAACCCCTATACTAAAGACTTTCAACCCCTATACTAAAGACTTTCAACCCCTATACTAAAGACTTTCAACCCCTATACTAAAGACTTTCAACCCCTATACTAAAGACTTTCAACCCCTATACAAAAGACTTTCAACCGCTATACTAAAGACTTTCAACCGCTATACTAAAGACTTTCAACCGCTATACTAAAGACTTTCAACCCCTATACTAAAGACTTTCAACCGCTATACTAAAGACTTTCAACCCCTATACTAAAGACTTTCAACCGCTATACTAAAGACTTTCAACCCCTATACTAAAGACTTTCAACCGCTATACTAAAGACTTTCAACCCCTATACTAAAGACTTTCAACCCCTATACTAAAGACTTTCAACCCCTATACTTAAGACTTTCAACCGCTATACTAAAGACTTTCAACCGCTATACTAAAGACTTTCAACCCCTATACTAAAGACTTTCAACCCCTATACTAAAGACTTTCAACCGCTATACTAAAGACTTTCAACCCCTATACTAAAGACTTTCAACCCCTATACTAAAGACTTTCAACCGCTATACTAAAGACTTTCAACCCCTATACTAAAGACTTTCAACCCCTATACTAAAGACTTTCAACCCCTATACTAAAGACTTTCAACCGCTATAATAAAGACTTTCAACCCCTATACTAAAGACTTTCAACCCCTATACTAAAGACTTTCAACCCCTATACTAAAGACTTTCAACCGCTATACTAAAGACTTTCAACCGCTATACTAAAGACTTTCAACCCCTATACTTAAGACTTTCAACCCCTATACTAAAGACTTTCAACCGCTATACTAAAGACTTTCAACCCCTATACTAAAGACTTTCAACCCCTATACTAAAGACTTTCAACCGCTATACTAAAGACTTTCAACCCCTATACTAAAGACTTTCAACCCCTATACTAAAGACTTTCAACCGCTACACTAAAGACTTGCAACCCCTATACTAAAGACTTTCAACCCCTACACTAAAGACTTTCAACCCCTATACTAAAGACTTTCAACCGCTATACTAAAGACTTTCAACCGCTATACTAAAGACTTTCAACCCCTATACTAAAGACTTTCAACCCCTATACTAAAGACTTTCAACCGCTATACTAAAGACTTTCAACCCCTATACTAAAGACTTTCAACCCCTATACTAAAGACTTTCAACCCCTATACTAAAGACTTTCAACCATATACTAAAAAATTCAACCCCTGTATCAATAGATGTTGACAAATGTTCGACTAAAAGCTATTTCAGCATTTCCTGCATAGAAAAAGGTATACATTACCAAAACCGTCCCGTTTAACGCATACGTATCCTAATGTCCGCAAAGGCCACCGTAACCCAAGAAATGTTAAAAATCCTACAAAATATGGCAACATGCTTTGTCATACTTAAATTGTACATTAAGTCTATAATTCATAAAAAGGTTACGTTTGTTTGTTGCTGTTGTTGTTTTGGGTTATTTTAGGGGGGGGGGGGCTTAGGTGCAAAACTCAGGTGTGACAACAACGTCGACGTGTTAATAATACAGCACTTAATTTTCTTCGAAAGGGTGAGTAAAAAGGAGTCTTATCTTAAAAGTCGAATCCACGATATCCGAGAAGATGCAATCTCTGTGATGAGGTACGTATATCCATATGGCGTGCTACACAAAATAAATAAACACTTCTTAAAGCTCAACATTTGGAAAATTATGACATGTACTATAAACTATCCATATCAAGATATACATCCACGCCAAAATCATGAAAAGCAATATGACTTTCTTAAGGATTGATGAGGCCCGCCTTGCATTTCCACTAGACACTTCGATCTAGAGAACAGCGCTAAGGAACTTTAAGGACAGAACAATGAATCATTTCGACTTTCATGTTGACACATTTAAATTCAACCATACATGTCAGTAGGAATGGGGATCCTTCTAGCAGCAGATTCTTTACAAATAGAGATAGTGTTGTCATCTTTCACGTTTCAGTGTTAGGAGACCAAACGAAAGGCTAACTCTGTATTAAACATGCATCAATGCATGTAAAATGAATATCAACGAACATTTTGCGAAGAAAATTAATGACCGAAACAGTAGTTTGTACAAAGTTCTACCAAATCTCGTGTTTTAGAGCTAATCAGTTTATTGAGTTAATCTACCTATATGCTTAAGACACGGATTATTACATTTAGAAACCCTGATGTCGACGGCTACGGCGCCCGCAAAATGCTCATTACGTTGAACAGAACGATAAATTAAGTGCGCTCCTGCAAATACCCTTTTTCACACAAGCATTTGGTTATCGACTTAACGGTAAAAGACGCATTCTTACTCCCACAAAAAATTTACCACGATAATAATAACTTTCCATAAGGGATGAATAAATGTTGAAGACAATGGTTGTTATGAAGGAGACCGCGTTTGATTTTTAGAGAAATGAGCTTAAACACGATAGTTCTACCTTTTGTGACTAAAGTAGACCACTGTAAATATTTTAGTATTAACCAATCATTTAATACTTTTGTGCTTTTTGCTATAAATTACACCGTTACAATCTTGTTATCAGTAATTAATATTTTTCATAAATGCATTATTTAGTAGGTAGTTATTTAAAGGTTTATCAGTCAAAATTGACGTTTGTTATACATGTGTTTGTATTCTTCCTACCATTCATGGTTTGATATCGTTTGTCGTACGAACCAAAATAAGTTTGATGATAATCCAAAAAAATACAAACGTAATAAAAATGATATAAATCGAATATGTTTATCGGAGTCGCGATCTGAATACAAAAAGTTGATTAAGAAAAAGAAGTATGAAAGAAGGAAAATGTTACCAAATTGTTTTTAGATCAAGTTCAATTATAAGTGCAGACAATTTTAAGGCTAACTTTAAGGCAATTAATTATCCAGAAAATCATTTCTATGAAGCCGACGAAGACATTTTATATTTTAATGGCAGATATCTGGATGGGGAACTTCCGATTATGTTTGCGGAGTTAGACAAAGAAATTACATTTGAAGAAATATATTAAACAACTACGAAAAATACTAGCGGCGGGGTAGATTTATATTTGAATGAGATGTTTATATATGGTAAAAAGAATTTAAGACATTAGTTTCATGCTATATTTGTTCCGATATCAAATTTTGTGATTAATATGATCCGAGCAATTATAGAGGAATAACATTACTTACTACACTAGGAAAATTATTCACACGAATTCTTAATAACAGGTTAAACGAATGGGCAGAAAATACTCAGTTTATGTAGAAGCCCAACCAAGTTTTCGTAAAGGCAGGAGCACAGTGGACAACATATTCTTACTGCACTGTTCAGTTAGTAATTGTTTAAGAAACAACGACAGGCTGTGCTGCACATTTGTTGATTTCCAAAAGGCTATTGATTTTGTGGTTAGAGTTGTGTTATGGGATACACTACTTAAATAAGGGGTGAGGGGTAGTAATACTGAATGTTATTAAATCTATGTAAAAAAAATGTTAATGCAAAAGTCAAAATGTGCGATAACCCAAGTGTTTCTGTCACGTGTGATTTAGGGGTACGTCCAGGTGAAAGCCTTTCTCCTTTTTTATTTAGTATGTATCTTAATGATATAGATGAGACATTTATTTTACAAGGAGTGCAAGGTATCGAACTAGGAGTTTTGAAATTGTTTGTGTTACTGTACGCGGTCGATATTATTTTATTCGCAAAAGGTGCACAGAAACTACAGAACTCATTAAATGTTTTAGCTAGCTATTGTGATAGATGAAACCTGACTGTAAATATTAAAAAACATAAAGTTATATTTTTTTTCGAAAAGGCGAAAGAAAAATATGTCTTTCAAATATAAGGAAAATAGAAATTGTAAGTAAATTCAAACACCTTAAGTTTTATTCACCACAGGAGGTTCATTCAATGAAACTGAAAAAATGCTAGGAGGCCAATCACTAAAGAGTAAAGACTGATAATTGATCATCTAGTTCACAGTTGCTTTAACAACCAAGAAGTTGTGTCGAAACGAATAAACACCTAGGCAGAAAATAATGACATACTGAGCGATTCTCAATTTGGTTTTCGAACGGGTCGGTCTACTACAGATGCTATTTTTTGTCTTCAATGCAATTGTGCAAAAACTGTTAAATGATAAGCAAAGAGTGTACTGTGCCTTTACTGATATGAAACGCGCCTTTGATAGTGTTAGTTAAAATAGCCTCTGGTTAAAGTTGTATATATCAGGAGTTCATGGAAAAATGCTCAGAATTGTTAAAAATATGTATGCAAATGTCAAAAATGTGTAAAAAAATGTAGTTCGCTTTCCGAATATTTTTAGTGTGCTGTCGGCCTTAAGCAAGGGGAGATAATGTCCCCGATATTATTTGCCCTTTTCGTTGATGACCTTGAGCTATTTTAGAAGGTGACCCGCTATGCGGACTTACGATTGACGATATGACTATTATACTGATGTTATTTGCTGATGATATGCTTGTTTTTGGTAAAACTGTTGATGAATTACAAAATAGTCTAAATACGTTACATGAATACTGTATCAAATGGGGCCTAGAAGTTAACATAGATAAAACGAAGGTCATGTTTTTTCGTGAAAGGGGCAGAGTTCATGACAATGGAAAATGGCTATACAACAATAAGTACATTGAAATGGTTGATGATTTTAAATATCTTGGTACTTTTTTAACTTTACTTCATCTTTTGTTTTGAACCAAGAAACTATTGCAGGGAAGGGTCTTAAGGCACTAAATGTACTTAATAATAATAATAAATATTATAATTTCAAACCTAGCGTTATTTGCCATTTTTTTGACGCTTTTGTAAGTGCCACGTTGAATTATGGATGTGAAGTGTGGCGGTTCTCCAAATCAAAAGAAATTGAGCGTATTCACTTGAAGTTTTGCAAAAACATACTTGGTGTTAAAACGAGCTCATGCAATATGGCCGTTTATGGGGAAATAGGTAGATACCCATTATATGTAAATAGATATGGTAGAATTATAAAATTTTGGTGTAAGACTATTTCTTCAGATAATATTATTATAAATAAGCTATACAATGATATGTAAGGCAGTCTTTCTAACCGTAATAGTTGGGCTAATGATGTAAAAACTTTGTTAGATAACTATGGTTTTTCTTATGTGTGGTTAAACCCAAACTCTGTTAATTTGAACAGTTTTCATATTGTGTTTAAAAAAGGGTGCTCGATGTATTTAAACTATCATGGTTTGAAAATGTTAACAACAGTAATACCCTATGTACTTATAAATACCTTAAGGAACACTTTGGAATTGATTTTTTATCTAGATGTTTTACCAAATAAATTAGGAATGGCTTTGTCTAAGCTAAGATTGTCGTTACATAAATTACATATTGAAACAGAAAGATATGGCCGTAATAGAATTGAAAGGGCTGATCGTAATTGTATTTTGTGTAACTCTAACGATATAGAAGACGAATACCACTTTGTCATAATATGCCCTGTGTATAACAATATCAGAAAGGAGTTGATAAAAACAATTTACATTAGAAACCCAAGTATGTAGAAATTTGTTGAATTAATGAAATCTCAAAATATATTCGAAATAAGAAATCTAAGTAAATACATAAATCAAGCATTTCTTTTAAGAAATTCTGTGATCAATAATATGATCTAGTCTATATAAAAAATATATGACATTAGCCTCTCAAATATCTATTATCCTGGTATTGCATATATTAAGCATTTACATTTAGTTTAGATATTTACCATTTGTATAAAATAATAAACAATATTATGTCTTTTCGTTCTTATTTTGCCATGTATCATTGTGACCATAATAATTATTATTTGACATATCATGTTTTTGTCATTTTGTCAAAAAACTGTTATTTACATGTTCACGACACTAAATTACTCTGTCTGTCTGTCGAAAGCTATGAAGGCATCTTCAAGGACCCCCCCCCCCCCGGCGAACCTCAACAATACCCGTACCAGATTGTCACGCGTTAAAATCACATACTCGGAGTCACCTAGCGTTAACGATAAAAAGATGAAAATGACACTTTCAAACCGACAAAACTGATGTGACATGGTTTATCTCGATTCTTATGAACATGGAACCACATTTAAGGGTGTATACATAGTTACTTTAAAGCACAGGCTACATAAAGCATGTATCTACCATTACTAGTGGAATCTACCGATGTATGATTGTATATATATACCTGCATAGTGCATTAATGACATAATGTGGTTATTTAATTAGTTTTGTTATTATTGCATCAATTACTTTCCTTAAGATCAAACGTTCATGTTTTTATGTAAGCTCTAAAATGCTAGTAGTGAACACGCCGTGCAATTATGTAGATCCGGGTACCGTTTGGAAGGTAAAGACGAGAAGCATCCAACAGTGCCGCGTCTAACCGAGAATCTGGCTGTCTCGCGGTCCCGGGCTCGAACCAGGCCTGTCGGGGCTAATAGCCCTTGCCGGTGCCCGGCTACCAGGGTTGGACCCCCAGACTCGACGGCTAAAGACGAACGTACGTTTTCTTCAATATCATCAACGGTGTCGCTACATCATTCACATCATGTTAAGAAACAAAAATGTCATAAGCTTCGTATACAAAACTGGAAGATATGCCAAAAATAACATACCTAGAGCTAAATAATATTGTCAATGCTGTAATTCTTTGGATATCGAAGATGAATTTCACTTTATATGCATCTGTTCTTATTTTGATGCTCTTAGAAGGAAATATTAAAAAATACTATTTTGTAAAGCCGTCCGTATATCATATCGGTTAATAAATTCAATTAACTATACGGAACTTATAAAACTATCTATCTTTGCTAAAGAATCTCTTAAAATAAGATTAAGCTTTCTTAATGTTATACTTATTTACATTTATAAGCCATGTTCACCTTCTCATTTATTGTTTATTGTTGTTGTGTTTTTTTCTAAGTAATTGTATGTTGTTATGTGTATCTTTTATTGTTTGTTAACATTGCTCATACACATTGACAAATTGTATTATAAAATGTATTTGTCGGGACGATTTACTATGTGAAAGTCAATAAAGTTAATGCTTTCTTTCTGCCAATCATAATTTTGAACTTCTTTAAGTCTGCATTCTCACAGATTGAACAAGTGATAGAAGACTGCTGACAAAAATTCAGAACGCAGATTTTGATATTAAAATTAAAAACATGATGTTTTATGCATTTTCCTTAAATCATTAACCGTTACCGTTACGGTTTAAGACATTAAACATTAAATTTCGAACATTGATATTTAAATCTGCGATCTGACATATTATCAGCAGTCATATAATCACTAAATTACAGATATATTAACACAAATTGGCTTATTCCATTTTCTGCAGCTATTTGAGAATAAGAATCGAAAGTTTTGAACAGCTAAGAATGAATGTAAAATTGGATAAAAATGATTCCTGCAAAGTATTGATTAAAATTTTAATTCAGAACATTACACAATTTGGTTGAAAGATACTTGATGGATAATGATGTAAGCATACATAAGAATAACTTTAACAAGAATGTCTAAGTCAACTAATATTATAAAAGGACAACATAAACATGCAAAATAGGCAAAATACAGTTATCTTAATCGAATTTAAAATGTTGGACTGATGTATAAAAGTATCTATGTGCACAAGCTGTAATTTAGAAGAATTTATGAATCTTTAAGCAGAACAGAACAGAACAGAATATTTATTAGACTTAAGCATTACAAGCTTATCGTCATAATAGCAAAAAATACATATATATATATATATATATATATATATATATATATATATATATATATATATATATATATATATATATATATATATATATATATATGGCATGCAACAATTTTAACACATAGCATATTATACGCTAAATACATTTGATTTGATTGTTTCTGGGATATACATGTGAGAATGAATTAATATCATATGATATAATTTTTAATTGAATATTACATACTGTCGGACATTATTTAAGATTTATCAAACAGTAATCATGCATTGGTTATGTATATAGCCGCATATGACTGCGTATAATGGGTAATGAAAGTATATTTGATTACATCGTAAGGACCAGGAAAATGATGCAAACATGTACTGAAATAACAAAACATAAGGACAATACACCAACCCAATATGAGTTTTTACCCTATCAAAATTAAGATAGAAAACATCCATGACACATACTTTATATCAACGAATCACGAAGTTTGAACGCCTTATCACAATACATTGCTAATTTTCTAATGAGTATTTTATTACTACTTTGCATCAATAGAATATATTTCATCAAACTAATATGAGTATAAAAGTACTTAGGAATATACTGGCGTCTAAGGTCTGCATACACAGGGCATTTAAGAACAAAATGGAATTCGTCCTCAATATCATTTAAAATACACAATGTACATTTTCTTTCATGTCTAGGAATTTTATTATGTCGACCTATCTCTATATTTAATTTATGCGAAGAAAGACGTAATTTAGCCAATACATTTCTATATTTTGTATTTCCTACCAGACTGAGATACGCTGATTGTTCAAAACTAGTTTTAATTTCACGGTATACATCTAGAGCAGAGGATAGATCTAACCCAGATCTCCAATTACTAATATAAATATCTCGAAGTCTACTCCGAAGCACAGGCACAAAACATTCAATTTTCACAGAACCAGGATAAAGCCATACTTCATTAAGACCAGATGATTGAAGGATGTCACGAACTCTTGACACCCAGCTCTTGGTTGACACGTTGTTATCTACATTATAAATTTGATCAAGTAATATAGCATTTAAAATACAGTTTTCTTGCTTTACTGAGTGGAGCTTTAAAAAGTATTTCACCATTCTAATATGACGTTCTATGTACAATGGGAACCTATCCAACTCTCCATACAAGGCCAAAGTGTTAGTGGATTGTTTAACATTTAACACCCATTTACAAAATTTCTTATGTACTCTCTCTGAGACTTCCGCATTCATATAACCCCACACTTCAGAGCCGTAGTTTAAAACAGATAACACATAAGAGTCGAAGAGATTAAACATGATATTAATTGGAACTGTAATATTACGAACCAGCCCCATAAGTGCGTGCAGTGATCGCAACCCCTTTCCTGCAAGTGTTTTGGCAGCTTGAATAAAAGAACCGCCACTGGTAAAAACAACACCTAGATAATTAAAGGAACCAACAATTTCAACTTCCTGATTATTATACAACCATTTATCATTATTGCCCAACCTACCACCTTTCCTAAACACCATAACCTTAGTTTTATCAATGTTAACCGTGAGGTTCCATTTGCGACAATATGAATATAAACTATTTAAAGAGTTCTGCAAACCATCCTTTGTCTCTGAAACAATAACAGCATCGTCTGCAAATAACAGTAGATATATTGAAATTTGGTCGACAGTAATGCCGTCATTTATATTTTCTTGCAAATGCATTTCAATATCGTTCAAGAAAAGTGAGAAAAATATCGGAGAGGTTATCTCCCCTTGAAATAAGCCAAGGTTACTGTTGAAAAAATCTGACAATGTTCCCAGGTGTTTTACACAAAGTTTCACCTCGCTATACATAGATCGAACAATGGACAAAATTTTACCGTCGATTCCCAATTTTATAAACTTATACCAAAGCCTACTTCTATCAATGCAATCATAAGCTTTTTTATAATCAATAAAACAGCAAAACAGCTTCTTTTTTTTTCAAACTGTTTTTGAATCAACGAGTGCAAAATAAAGACAGGATCAACCGTACTATACTTATTTTTAAAACCAAACTGAGCATCTGTGAAAATTCTATTTTCTTCAGCCCACAATTTCAGCCTTTCATTTAATACGATAGTAAATAATTTTGAAAAACAGCTAGTAAGAGTTATCCCCCTGTAATTGTTAGGGTCTGATTGGTTTCCCTTTTTGTAGATTGGAATAACAACACCAGTTGCCCATGACCGAGGGAACGATTTCGTGTTCAATATATGATTAAAAAAGGAATTCAATGGTCTAATAATGTGTGGTACTGATACCTTAAAATACTCATATAAACCGTTGTCAATAGAGGGTGCCTTATTTGAACCTAACTTCTTGATAGCTTTCAAAATTTCATCATCTGAAATAGGCACATCTAATGACTCGAAAGTAGAGTTATGGTCTAAACCAGAATCAAATTCCCCAATAAAATCATTATATTCTTCCTCGCCTCTGAAATCACCACCTGACATAAGATTACTGAAGAAAGTTTGAAATTCCTCATTAGAAATAGTATCACCATTATTTGCTTTTTTCCCGTTTTTAAATATTTTCCAAAACTCCCTCGGAGACTTCCTTCTTAAATCGTTCATTTTACGACTACGTGTAAAGTTGAATGAATTTTTTGACCTCCGACACTGATACTTATAATCTTTTTTTGCCACATACAGCGAAATTCGATCAGTATCCGAAAATGTAAGGTTAAATTGGCATACAGCGTTTTTATACACGTCATATTTGCGTTTACATTCAGCATCAAACCAATCCTGTTTAACTTTTCCGTCTTGGAAATAAAAGACTGGCGTTTGAGAAGTTTTTTGAAAATACTTATTTCCTTTATCACATACATATTTAGTAAAAATCGAAGTCAATCGATCTACATCCCCCTCCCCGCTAATTTCAGAATTTAAATCAAATATCAAATTGTCTATATGATTTGAAATATCACTCACAAAAGCGTCTTTATACTTTATATCAAATTTATAATATTTATTTTTAGTATTGCTGCTACTCGGATCCCTGTGTACTGTATTTACCTTGAATGAAAACGTCAATGGTGCATGATTCGAAAACGTATTAAAATCACCCACTGAGAAATTGTCAAGCAGATTGAAATTATCATGATGTGTCAATAAATAATCAACGACACTAGCCCCGTTATGGGTCATACAGGTAAAATTCCCACGGTCTCCCGGCCATCGACCGTTAACTATTCGCAGATTGGTTGCCTTACAAAGGTCAAGTAAAAAATCGCCAAAACGATTAGAAGTTATATCTCGCGAGGTGCGAGGCGTCGGAGTATCTATAGTAATTACGTCATTGACATCAATACTACGATCAAATTGAATGAAATCACCTTTACTATTAGTACGGCTATTAAAGTCACCTGACAAAAATATTTTCCCACGCCTTAATAATTTTGACAATTTGTCCGATACTGGTCCTTTATTCACTTTCCCGGGCGAAAATAAACTGGTTTGGTTTGACGTTGTTTTGTTGTGATGACCTGCATTTAATAGTTTATAGTAAGACTTCATATTCTATAATACCTCATCCTTTCATGTGAAAACGAAAAATATATACGATCTTATAACTCCGGAGATGTTTGTTTACCGTGCCGCTTGGTAATGTTGGAACGTCGATTTTTGATACCATACCATGCATAGGTCCATGAAGTCTTGTTCGTATAATTTCGATAAATTCAAACAGTCAAATTTGTGAAACATTAAATATCCTTTATACATTTGGATGTTCGCTCTAGAATTGCGTTCTTCGCGTAGATCACTCTCATGTTTGCCGTTTGCCACTTATGGGGTCAAGCAGTCTTGTATTACCAATCTTGATTTTTTGTCTCACACACACACACGCACGCACGCACGCACGCACGCACGCACGCACGCACGCACGCACGCACCCCCCCCCCCCCCCACACACACACACATACACGCACACACACACACACACACACAACTTTATTTGACATACAATTACGAAGACAGTTCTTCAAACCATCAAGCCTGATTATCCGGATATTTTGTTTTGGGGATTTTAATTCACAATTCAACTCAACTCAACTTATCTTTATTTCCAGCACACGTGATGTTATTCATATTATAAACAAATAGTAATTATAAAATACTATACTGTACAAAATAAGCAGATTAGCGTTTCACTTTGGCAATAAATACAATTTTACAATGCAAAAGGCATTATGTCTCTTACATGTTTTAAACATAGCTTTATGTCTTAGACATTGAGACACTTTTATATAAAAATACACGATCGCCCCAAGAACTGTTTGCGGGTCAGCTGGTAGCCATGAACAGTGAGTTATGCGCCAAGGAGTTCGAGGAAAAATGTTTCTCCGTCCATTAATTCTGGTTCTTGGGTGAGGGTTGACGTCAAGTTCTGTGACGTCAGTGATGAAACACCACCTATCCCGTTCATCTACACTGCATTCATATAGGCTGTGTATTTCTACATAATTAACGTCTTTATCACAGTTGTAGCATCGTTGAAGAAAGTTCGTTGGTATTTTGCACTAAAGCTTAGCAATTAACATTCGGATGTGTTTGAAATAGTCCACATGTGTGTAACGCTTTAAAAAGTCTTAAAATCTCGGCCGTACTGAAAGTATCGTCTTAAAATATATTTTTAATAGTTCTTTTCGACTCGAGACATAAAAGAATATGTAAAAACAACAATTTTCTGATTATAACCGATAAATATACATGTAACTTGTAAAGTCCCAGCATGGACTCACACAAATCATATCTAGTTGTTAAGTGAAATCCTTGGGATTTCTTTACAATAAAGTGTTGGAGTCGATTGATTGTAGTAATGTCACTAGCTGTAAATTTATTCCACTATTCTCTAAAATATAGAACAATTGGCATAATTATTTTGATATACAGGTCAGCAGACACTAGTCGATTTAAACCACATGGATGGACCCCTTGAGCGGTCATTTCGTAAAATGCATTTTTAGCTTTATGACATCTCGTTTCTATTGTAGGATTACATTTCATGTTGGAAGTTTGCTTAACACCCAGGTGAGTTGCCGAATTAGTCTATGTGATAATATTGTTTCCAAACATAATCGCGACATTAGGAAGTTCACCTTTCTTGCTGTTAACAATTGCTTCAGATTTTTTCACGTTGATATCGATTCTCCATGACTGACAATATATATATATATGTATATATATATATATATATATATATATATATATATATATATATATATATATATATATATATATATATATATATTTATATATATATATATATATATATATACACGATATCCATCATTCGCTGTAGGTTGAGGGGAGACAATGCTATCAGAGCTAGGTGGTCTGTGTATGAGGGGTTGCCGGCCTTGGTTGATTGTACGGTGTAGCCATGATTACTGTTTGCTAGATCTTTTAGTAGTTGGTCCACGCAGAGTAAAAAATAAAACGTGGAAGGAACGCCCCCTTGGCGGTCTGATTTCCGTATAGAAATAGGATCGGTTTTAACTTAACCCTTTATTTTGTAGATTGGAATTAGCAAAGTAGTGTTCCATTGGTTTGGCGTCTTTTCATTGCACACTATGGAGTCAGATAAAATTGTAAGAGCTCTAATAGTAACTTTCCCGCCATGTTTTACATGTTCATTAAGAGTATCTTCGACTCCGGGGCTTCACCTTAGTTGAATACATTTTATTGCACTTTAAACTTCACTGTGTTGTATAGTATTAGTTATTTCTTTTGTTAGGTCATTATCTTTCTTATTCGCTAATTGCTTTAATTCTGCACTGACATATTTGTCGTTCTGTGCCAGGGGATCGGCAAATACACTTGTGAAATACAGTCGAAACTCGATGGCTCGATATTCTAGGGACCGGCCAAAATACTTCGAGCCTCGAGAAAATCGAGCCAAGCGGGATTACTTACTGAATGTTATTTTTTTTTATTCGTTACAAACTCAGCAAGAGAAGAGTATTTATTGGACATAGTTACACATCGTACAGTTCGTAACATGACTTATTTGATACTTAGAAAATATCGTTTGATTTTTTTTATTTATTATTAAAATACATTTATGCGAAAAATACAAGCAATTTAATACAGTGAGTAACACAAAAATAGCTTATAATTTATATCAAAATGCATTTTAATTTATACATGGATAACAATTAGAGATAGAACTTCGAGGGGTGAAAGCGAAAAGGTTCTAAGTGACTGAGAATAAAGAAGCAGATAGAACCTTTTCGCTTTCACCCCTCGACTTAGAGTAATGGCATGTTTATTCAAACTGTTAAACCAGCGTGTGTAAGCTTATTTATACTCGCACTCGGGCCTTGCCCATTCGGCGAGAGCTCCGTTAAGAGTGTTAGTCAGTTTAGGTTTTTGGAGCATAGTGCACAGACAGAATGTAACCCTGGTTACAGCTACCCTGGTCCTTTTACGAGCACCAGTGTATAGCACTGTCACACGGGACCCCCATTTAACGTCCCTCAAGGAAGACGATTAGTATTTTAGTGACGCGACGGGGAATCGAACCGGCGACCCCTGGATTGATAGTCAAGCGTGTGACCACTAGACCACAGATCCGCCACTGATGAAAGGAATAATGGCGACTGGGAATTTATTGGTTTGTGAGAAGCATGTGATGTCAACCATACAATTTGTTTGGTTCGTGAACTAGGCGCATTAAAATTGGTAGTCAGACCGCGAAACAAATAATTTATATGTGTATCGTAACAACGAAACAGTTTACATCACCAAAGCGATGAAATAACTTTTCTAGCAAGCCTCATGAATGCTTTTATGTATTTTTTTTATTTATAATTCACCAGACTTGCTGTCCATACCGTATAAAAAGGTATTCAACTCAACTCAACTCAACTCAACTATACTTTATTGTAAATAAAGGCCTCCGGCCCTGAATACAACATAACATTGTAAATAGTATATAATTGAAACAGTGCCACCTTGCTATCTCGATTATCTATCGGTTTTCAATAGCAATCATTATTTTTGAAAAATATGTATGCATCTTGGGTACTCATTAAGTTAATAAATGTTGACTGACATGTCTGACCACTGAACCAATTAAAAAGGTAACTTGTTTTTATTTCCCCGTATTGAGGACACTCAAAAAAGGCATGATATTCATTTTCAATGATCTGTACGTTCAGACGTGTGAGACAATAAAAACAGATGCGATCATTACGCTGAACATTAGGCCACACCAAATTAATGTTTAGCTCCTCGGATTTTTGCAAAAAAAAAATTGGAGCGAGCGAGCGAAAAAAAAAAAATTTTTTTTTTTGTCAGTTTTCATAAAAACCGAAGCGAGCGAAGAGCGAAAAATATATTTTTCCTTATATTCAATATAAATAAGAAAGATTGTTCAAAATAATTGCCCTTAAACCCATTTTAATGCCATTTTGAACTGAACCTCTTATGGACATCGGAAAACATACTATTTATTCATCCGTGTTTAGTACAAACATTATATGATTAAATCTAATTTCTTATATAATTAAAACGCACTTTAATATGACGATCATTCATAATAATAAATAACCCTGCTTTTAGTAAAAAGTTTGAAACGACTTATATAAATCTACCTGAATCAGTTTAACACCATATGCAACTGTATTTAGACATAACTTAGGATTGATTATGGATTTGTAATAAATGATCACTTACACAGGCATCATCAAACATCAGACTCCATATAACATAGACTAAATTTTGATTTTATTATCACAGGAAATGCAATGCCATGTGCTGTTTAAAACAAAAAGAACAAGGGTATTTTTCAGAGTACTTTTGTACTTTTTTTTGGTTATTTAGATGTTTTTTATGCACCAGCCAATTGTATATGCACCCCCCCCCCCAGTCCGGATTAGCGGGGACTTTGATTTCCGGTCTCTCAAAACCCGGGTAAAATACCCGACCTGCAGGGACACACTAATGGTAAAATCCCTGCCGAATGGCCCCGCAACCCAGAATACCTATGTGAGGCCCATTCCCGACTATTTTCAATATGAAGACAAAATCACATTCACTAGGCACTGCGGGGCCACCTGAAACGTAAAAATACAGCCCATTGCCTCTGCTGTCCCCGGTATACCCCTGGAACAAGGGCAAGGGGTGGGCAGGGCAGTGGTTACAATTGACAAGTGCATTGCAATCCCAGATTATGCTGCAAATAAAAACAAAATATAAAGTGATAAACCTGGGCTTACTTACTTTGAGGTATATCCAAACCAGTGCTTATATCGCTATTTGTGAGAAGATACTTGTTCAAAACTGTTGTTTTGTCAGAATTTGATCAAAAATGAGCTTGATACATCAATTTGGACCAAACAATGACTCATGTTCCAGTTAAGATGACCTGTCATCTTTAGCATCGTCGTAATGAGGTAAAATTTTGGTCCCTTGTATTATGACTAGAATAAAAGAGTACTAAGTTGATCATTCCGATTTCCATTCAAAACGAGTCACTAATTACGCAATATAATCGCTCACATGACTTGAATAAAATAGTATGAATAAAATAGTACTTAGTTGATCATTCCGATTTCCATTCAAAACGAGTCACTAATTACGCGATATAATCGCTACCAGTCTCAGATACACATGCTTTATTGCATAATGATTGCTTTAAATAATGATCGTTTAGTGAATGAGACGATCAACAATGACTTCAAGCATGCTCAAAACATATTTATTGTCAAAAATAAGATTTAATTTCCAAACTTCGCGCCACATTGTTTATACCGGAAGCCGCCATTTTGATTGAATACTAAGTCGTGCGTACGAGATACTTAGTCTTGCACACGAGATACTAAGTCGTGCGTACGAGATACTAAGTCGTGCGAACGAGATACTTAGTCTTGCACACGAGATACTAAGTCTTGCGTACGAGATACTAAGTCGTGCGTACGAGATACTTGGTCTTGGGGACGAGATTCTTAGTCGTGCGTACGAGGTTCTAAGTCTTGCGCACGAGATCCTTTGTCGTGCGTACGAGAAACTTTGTCGCGCGAACGAGATACTTAGTCTTGCGCACGGGACACTTTTTCGTTCGTACGAGATACTAAGTCTTGCGCACGAGATCCTTAGTCATGCGTTCGAGATACTAAGTCGTACATACGAGATATTTAGTCTTGCGCACGAGATCCTTTGTCGTGCGTACGAGAAACTTTGTCGCGCGAACGAGATACTTAGTCTTGCGCACGGGACACTTTTTCGTTCGTACGAGATACTAAGTCTTGCGCACGAGATCCTTAGTCATGCGTTCGAGATACTAAGTCGTACATACGAGATATTTTGTCTTGCGCACGAGATCCTTTGTCGTGCGTACGAGAAACTTTGTCGCGCGAACGAGATACTTAGTCTTGCGCACGGGACACTTTGTCGTTCGTACGAGATACTAAGTCTTGCGCACGAGATCCTTAGTCATGCGTTCGAGATACTAAATCGTACATACGAGATATTTTGTCTTGCGCACGAGATCCTTAGACTTGCGCACGATATACTAAGTCGTGCATTCAAGATACTTAGTGTTGCGCACGAGATACTAAGTCTTGCGCACGAGATCCTTAGTCATGCGTACGAGATACTAAATCGTTCGTACGAGATACTTAGTCTTGTGCACGAGATCCTTAGTCGTGCATACGAGATACTTAGTCCTTCGCACGAGCTCCTTAGTCGTGCGTACGAGATATTTAGTCTTGCGCACGAGATCCTTAGTCGTGCGTACGAGATACTTAGTCTTGCGCACGAGATACTTAGTATTGTGCACGAGATACTAAGTCTTGCGAACGAGATACTAATTCGTGTGTATGAGATACGAAGGCGTGCGCACGAGATACTAAGTCTTGTGCAAGAGATACTAAGTCTTGCGTAAGAGATATAATTCGTGCGTACGAGATACTTAGTCTTGCGCACGAAATCCTTAGTCGTTTATTCGAGATCCTAAGTCGTGCGTACGAGATACTTAGTCTTGCGTACGAGATACTAAGTCTTGCGTACGAGATACTAATTCTCGCGTACGAGATATTTAGTCGTGCGTACGAGATACTTAGTCTTACGCACGAGATTCTTAGTCGTTTGTTCGAGATCCTTAATCGTGCGTACGAGATACTCAGTCGTGCGTACGAGATATTAAGTCATGCGCACGAGATATTAAGTCACTCGTACGAGATACTTAATTTTGCGCACGAAACAGTAATCAATCGTACGAGTTACTTAGTGTTGCGCAAGAGATACTAAGTCTTGCGTACGAGATACTTATTTGTGCGTACCAGATACTTAGTCTTGCGCACGAGATCCTTAGTCGTTTGTACGAGATCCTAAGTCTTGCGTACGAGATACTCAGTCGTGCGCACGAGATATTAAGTCTCTCGTACGAGATACTAAATTTTGCGCACGAGACAGTAAGTCACGCGTACGAGTTACTTATTCTTGCGCACGAGAAACTTAGTCTTTTGTACGAGATCCTAATCCGTGCATATTAGATACTAAGTCGTGCGCAAGAGATATTAAGTCGTGCGTACGAGATCCTAAGTCGTGCGCACGAGATACTAAGTCGTGCGTAAGGGATCCTAAGTTGTGCGCTCGAGATACTAAGTCGTGCGTACGAGATACTAAGTCGTGCGCACGAGGTATTAAGTCGTGCGTAAGAGATCCTAAGTCGCGCGTACGAGATACTTAGTCATGCGCACGAGATATTAAGTCACTCATACAAGATACCGGTACATAATTTTGCGCACGAGACAGTAAGTCACACGTACGAGTTACTTAGTATTGCGCACGATATACTAAGTCTTGCGTACGTGATATTAAGTCACGCGTACGAATAACTTAGTCTTGCGCAGGAGATATTAAATCACGAGAACGAGATTCTAAGTCTTGCGAACGAGACACTAAGTCGTGCGAACGAGATACTAAGTCGTGCACACGAGATGTTGTGTAGTGCGTACGAGATAAAATGCCGTACGCACGAGATATTTAGTCGTGCGTACGAGATACTTAGTCGTGCACACGACTAAGTACCTCGTGCGCACGAGTTACTATGTCTTTAGCACGAGTGCCTATGTCGTTCGCACGAGTTGCTTTGCGCTGTCATGCGCATTAGTTACCATGTCGTCCGCACGAATTATTAAGTCATGCACACGAGATACTATGTCGTTCGCACGAGATACTAAGTCTTGCGTACGAGATACTAGGTCTTGCGTACGAGATACTTAGTCTTACACACGAGATACAAAGTCTTGCGTGCGAGATACTAAGTCGTGCGTACTTAATTAGCCGATACACTTTACATACATGAATGTTGCTTGAAAATGGCTGATTATCTCGTGCGCAAAACATAGTATCTCGTGCGCATGACTAAGTATTTCATGCGCACGAGATAAATAAAAACATACACTTGTCACATCTGAACACCGTTCAGTCGACGTATTTGGCCCCTAAATGTAAGGTTCCTATAGTCTATAATCACTTCAATAGGGTTACTCATTAGTGTACTTATAACATAATTGTTGCTGTTGCTTAGCTTTATTTTATGTTTGATGCAAAACCTATATTCGAGCTGAAAATTACCCTGATCAGGGACTGGTCGAGGAGTTGACGTAAGAGGTGGCATACCATGGGGGTACAACCTTTTGACTTTCGCCTCACCTTCAGAGCCGAAATTTAAATGGTTTAAAAGGTAAGCATGAGGGTTTGAGAATACTCCCGCTAATAAATATGAACAATTTCTGGTCCGAAAATGTGCTTTTTTAGCGTCGATTGTTACTTTTTTCTCCAATATTTTCATAGAAATAGAATTGTACCATTTTAGAGGAAGGCGCGCGTCGGGTGCCCCTCCCCCCGCCACCACCTTCTAAATCGGCTTGTGCTTATAGCGCACTACACGACTTCTTCTTCTGAGCCTCCAACGGTGTTAAGACGTTAAAGGCGGCATCACAAACACAAGGTTTGACGTAGAGGGCACCCAACAACAGGGCCGAAAACAGCAACATTTTAACGTGGTATCAGGGTCTTCCTCCAAAAGTGGTTAATTTATGCTGCATTCGGGATATTTTATTTTTAATGAATTACTTTAAAAAATATACAAGAAATGTTATACTCTACGACAAAATTGTGGGGTAAACAATGACTAATAAAATTGAAAATTGAAGGCAAATCATATTTTTAAAGTTTTAAAAAACATTGATCAATAAATACATATTAAAGCTGCACTCTCACAGATTGACAGGTTTTTGTCTCGGAACTAGGCAACTGATATCAATGCCTTCAATACAGTCATAACAATAAATCAAAATAGAACAGATGTACCTTTTCTTTAAGTTAATAACGACTTCGTTAAAAACTTTTTTAAATTATCTATGAATTCAATACAAACGTAAAAAAATAATTCGTATTGAATGCCAAACGAGTTATTTTGGTGTATACATGTATACAGCTCTATTATGTACTAGAACGGCTTTGAACCCAGCGTACCCAGGTGTGAAGTTAACATATCATGTCAATCTCGGTTAAAAAGTAAATGCAACCAAATGCATCAAGCTCATATAAGAAAAATCTTTCAGAGACTTGAGACGGTGCCATTTTTTGTTTGTTGTTGTTTCTGGCGGCGGATAGGCAGTTCCGTTCTTCAATAACAGAGACTTGATTTATTGTATGGGGACTCCCTATCCTATCAATATGTTATGCATATATATTTTGTTTCCGGGGTAGGGAGCGCGTGATTAAACTTTCGCCCCCCCCCCCCATCCCCAAGGTACGTCCCTCTTACTCTCAATCCTGGTCCCGCCCCTGCCATGGTGTAAACATTTCTTGTGGGAGATAAAATTAATGAAGGTTAAATATCCAAAACATGTTTCGGTATACAATTAACTTAATTGTATGTTAATATCGCAACGCCATCGTGTTTTGTACATTTACCTCCATTGATATGCAAGCAATTTGCCCTGCAGTTCGTTCTGGGACTTCGGTTCGATCCCTAAAAAAAATTGCTTCAATGATATCTCAATTTCTTGAAATTGAGAACACGTTAGTAAGTAAAAAGGGCAGTTAGCGCGTAAGCTTAACAGAATGATATATAATTGAGTTGCCTCCCTTTGACCATATTTTTTCAGTGTGCGGCTTCATTTTAAAGGAACTCTCAAGGTTTGACATTTGATAGTGGCACACATCGGCCTGATTTTCTTTTACCTTAGGTGGTGCTATTAAGTGATACTGAATATTTTTTTACGTCTTCGTTATTGGCTTTTTTTTAATTCTCCATAAATGTATGGTAACATCTAGAATTGGCGTCAACTGAAAATTTGCATAAAACAACGTCTTGACTTCAATTTGGTTACGTCATATAAAAACAAACCCGCATTGTGGACGCTACAATACATTTATTGTAGCGTTATTAACTCCAAACTCTAAATCAGTAAAAATAAGTGTTTTTTTTAAATGTGGTAAAAAATGTTATCATTTAATCTTAGATAATATCTGTTTACTATTGTAATACACTGATATGATTAATGTCCCTTTTGGTCCTCATTTTCTAACGTTTTCAAAACTGTTATTCGAGTCAAGCCTAGCGCAAACAAACGCTTACGACGCCCGTTTGGTTGAAGAACAAAACCTTCATTTTTCTACGAGCAAGATATTATAAAAGACAAAATGTGCGGCCGGTGTACGCTTTGTCGGTCCCGCCCTCTGTCGACAAGGCGGACGTCCCCGGAACATTCTTTGTTGGTCCCGCCCTCTGTCGCCAAGCCGGACGTCCCCGGAAAACGCTTCATGTCGGTCACGCTCTCTGTTGCAAAGCCGGACGTCCCCGGAAAACGCTTCATGTCGGTCACGCCCTCTGTCGCCAAGCCGGACGTCCCCAGAAAACCCTTCATGTCGGTCACGCCCTCTGTCGCCAAGCCGGACGTCCCCGGAAAACCCTTCATGTCGGTCACGCCCTCTGTCGCAAAGCCGGACGTCCCCGGAAAACGCTTCTTGTCGGTCACGCCCTCTGCTGCACAACCTGGGCGCATTTAAAAACACGGATCACTTATATTTCTCTCAGACAGCAGGCATCTTTGAAACGTCTTTGTGACGCGCATGCTCGCTACCAACTTCCACTGTCTTTGTTAAAAATACAATTATTGACATAATTTTATCCTACATTATACGTATTACTTTTTACACTGTTTAACACATGCAATTGATACCGACATCATATCGGGTTACCATTGGTATCAAACTGTCATTTACATTGTAGGTATTTTATCGAATATCAGACTACATGTATATGCCGGACAAGCGAACATCTGTCAACAGTGACATTTTCAAAGACTTTGTCCCACAAACATGGCCAAAATAATTCTGAAAACAACTTCCAACTAATTCCATTTCGTGTATACAGTACTTCAGGCTATTAAGGATACAAACGTTGGTGACGTTGGTGTTTTGCACAATCACCTCGACGATACCAAGCCCAACAGAGACGGAGCCCTCGCTTGTTCTGTCGCAGGTGTGCGTTTGTTTTGCGTTGTCCAATACGAAATTATGTTAAGTAGGGTTCCATGTACTTGAAACATATTGGAAACCCCAAAAGCGGTTAAATAGGTGACGAATACACCGAATGCCACCTTTAGAGAGGAATAGCGAAGTATTAATATAAAGAGGCCCTTACTAAGGTTATTATTTCATCTGTGGGGGTGTAAAGATTGAGGCTATGTGTAATAGGTCTGATGTAAACGCTAGATAAAGGTAAGCTTTGTGCGCAATTGAATACAGAAAGACAACATTGAACAAATGATTTAATTTCAAGTGTGTATTATTGGACAAATGAACAAGTGGATCACGAATATCAGCAGCAAATTGTTTTAACCTTTAATGGTGTTACCAAGTGGTGCCTTGAGGTGGATATGTGTTATAATGACCATTATTTGAAAATTATCATTTGGTAATGAAATATTGAGCAAGCAGTGAACATTTCAGATATCTGTTACAGAACTGGAATAGTAGCAAGATGTATACAATATGCTGCTGTACAGAACATTGCTATATAAACATAGTATAGGAAATATGGAGGAATTAAAGTATTGATACTTATGTAATAATTATCATTGGATTGCAATCCAGAACAAGGAACATTAAATTTCACTGCTTTATACATGTAGGTCATGCAGAACAATGAAATGAAGCTCTTCAATTGAGAGTGTTTTTTTAATTAAGATGGTGTTTTGCAAAATGATGATTAAAGAAAATGGTGTTGAACATTATGACAAAGCTTAATTTTGGCACAGAATTAGGTATTATTCTATGGCAATTAGTATTGAATGTTTTTACACTGGGTATGCTCAAAAATGATATATGCCTATAGTTATGTAAATCATATGGAAATTGCATGCAAATAATGTTATAAAGCCTTATCAGTTCAAGCATAAAATTAACAATTCAACCATGAATTTGACTAGATTTGTACAGCATATAAACACGAAAAATAATAAGAGATGTAGGAGCCAGCCTTTCCATCAATGCGAGTGTTGGTTACATCTAGTGATGTGAGGACGGTCGGGTTGCTGTTGCTGTTGACGTTCAACTAAACAATCTTGAGGTTGTACTCAGGCCGGGAAAATCCAAGCTCCTGTCTGATACTTGAGTATTTCACAGAGATCGTAACGAGGGCTCGGTTACTACGAGGATTCCAGCTGCAGTCAACAGCAACTATGTAAAACTGAAAACAACAGTACCAGTATTTAAGATTGTTTAAGTTTGTTTACATCTTTTAAGTTAAAGCTTAACTGCTTAAGCCCCAATTTCTAGAAACTTCTCCAGCTTAACAGGCTTAAGTAGCTTACTTCAAATAGCCAATATACATTGGGATACTGAGATTAAATTATGATTAATGAAAAAAGGTTAAAAGTGGTGAAGTACAAATCTTCATTTCATTGTATTTTTCTTTCAAGTTGTTTTGATGATGAAATTGTTCAACAATTCACACTTATTTGTGAAAATCAAATAAGGTTATTCGTTGTGATTTAATAAAAGTGTTTTTCTGAGTCTGAGTCTAGACCTCTTCGTAATCATGGCCCATGGTTCTTGGTAATTCTATATCATCATGTATCAACCAAGAATAAGGTTCTACCTTGAATTCCTCTCTCTTGTCAGCCTCCTGGATGTTGGCTTTTACAAAGAGAATACCATCTTTGTTGATTCCGAAAAACTGTGCAGCGTACAATTCATCTGGGTCGATCAAGTAGTCAAATTCAGCATTATGAGTGTTTCGACTCAGCACAACGTCGGGGTCATCATCGATGGCCGTCGCCTGGAAGAGGTCTCTACCAAAAGCCCAGTAGTCAGGTGTATCCCTCTTGGTTGGTAAAGATTGGAGCATGCTGGTTGCGGATGATGGTGATGTACACTGTCGCTGTAGCTGACTTTGGCTGCAAGGCCTCAGGTCTGTAGCAACAACATGCAGCTGTGAAAGAAAACAGTAATTAAGACCATTTAATTTTTGTTTAGTATAATCAATAAAACATAAATCGACTAATAACCTGTTTAAATATTGATTCTGTACTCATTATAACTTAGGGATATTGATTTATTATATGCTTTCCAGTGGTATAGATATTTATCAGTGAAATAAAATTAGTAATTCACTGTTTTAAACAGAGATGTATCAATTTGATATTTTTCACTGTTTTGAAATTTAAGCCCACAGTGTGTTCCAAATCAAAGTGCAGAGGGCTGGGACACAATTTGAATGACGTCATTTCTGAAATGACATTGAGAGCAAAATACAAATTGCTTTTCTGTATAAAAATAATTGAAATAACTTTTAACAATTTTAGGCATATAATAAAAAGAGAAACTATATGCATACATACAGAATTGATATAATGCTAAATTGGATCATGACTGCCATTGCCAAAACCGTCTTCGTTTAGTGAAAGAACATATGAAATCAAGACCAAAAGAGAAGTTTGTCCATTATCATTTGACTTGATAATCACTCAGTTAATTGGTTCTACAGTGATGAATTAATATTTCGTAGCGGTTCGGTGATTTGTCAATTAATAAGGATACCTCAAAGTTACCTGGCACATTAATCCTGGTGAGAGGCTGGCTGATGCAGATGCTTCCATCAGTGGGGCTGACTAGAAATTGGGCAAACCCGTTGGTCAGTGTGGAGCTGATGTACTCAATTGAATAATCGATTGTTCCACTTGGAGTCTGAAAACAAGAGGTTTATCTTTCTCAATGTTATCACATAAAACATACAACTTTAAACATAATCTTTTAAAAAAACAATGCAAATACTCTTTCAGATGTTATTATTCAAACAAGGGGAGGAACTCTAACTCAACAATTTCCTGCCATTGGAGTTACAGTGGGGATATAATTTTGTGAAAAGTGTCATATTAATACCTCAAAATGCTGATTTTTTTGCATGATGCAGCTTTTATGGCAACAACATTAAAAATATATTATTTTTTTTTACCTTGAATGTTTTTTTGGGTAAAATTTGTGAAAAAAGAACTGACATAACCACCACCTCTCCGTACTTCAAATGAAATAAATGCATATTTACATTAGCTTGATCTGCATCGGTAGCCACAGTTCTGATAACAGACTGTTGTACAGGAAAGTATTCTGAGATGGTGGCGTTGTAGGTGGCAGATGTGAACACTGGCCTCGTCACTGTGATCGTCACACTCACTGTGGCCATGTCGAACCGGGAAACTGCATTGGAGCCGGGGTTGTCTCTGGCATGAATGGTTATCTATATAAAAGCAAGTTATCAATAAATTATGAAATTTATAGGAATTTTCATTCAGCTTTTCCAGTCAACAATTGCTGAAAGTATTTTTTTCTTACTAAAATAAATTCTGTGCATACAACATGAAAACGGACTTGATGTACAAACATAATGTAGTAATAAGTACAGTGAATGAATATTTAACCGGAAATCGTTAATAATAACTACGTCCATTATCATATCACTGCAGAAAAACAAATATATTAAGTTTTTAATCTGCAGCATAACTTGGTAGTTCATTTAATTGTTTCTTTGTAATGGCATGATACTTCATTCAATAATCTATGTCACATCTTGTACAAAATGAATACATGACTTAGTAAAACCAACCTCAAACACGGAGACACCGGTCTGGGAAAGATCGCCGTTGACCCTGATCTCACCGTTGGTGGGGTTAATGTTGGAGAAGAATGTTCTGGAGGTGCTGGCAATGATGCTGTACATGATTTGGTGCTAAAATACAACAAAAGTCTGACTTTGTCTCGACGGCAACTTGAATAATTAATATGCAAGTACTAGAATGTACTGAAAACAAATCTGGAACTGTTAAGGTTTATAAACCTGAGGAAATGACAACTGGCCAATTGTCAATTTAACATTCAATTGACCAAAAATGACTTAAACAGGAATACAATATGTCATGATTTAACACATGGCTGCATTATCTAAAGGCTTAACTGTAGAATCTGATAAATGACCATGGCCAATTGCATTATTGGGAAAACAATTCTAGGGGCATTAAAGAAACAGGACTATCAATAAAACATTAATCAATGCTTTAGCTGGTTTTGAAATGATCTTATAGTTTAGCATCACGCAGAAAAACAGGCATTTCTTACATTAACCACATCATCAGCTGCTATGGCAAGCACCAATGTGTTATCAGGTTGAAATTCAGATATGGTTTTCTCTACGAGTCTGCACGGAAATCAGGGCCCTTCCTGTTCCCGACAATGATTGCATTTACTCGGACAGCTGCTGCCACTATGTAGAACTTGAATACAATACAAATGCTAGTAAATCCATTGTAATTTCAAACATAAAGAATGTAGTTTTAATTCATTGAACATAACATGTCCGCTTACATTTTCTGTGTTTTAATGTTTGGCCTGACATAAAGTAGGCCTGTAATTCTAATACCATCATATATAATAATAAATATGTTTTACTGTTCTTTTGTGTGGATATTTTTTTTATTGTAAAATGATTTCGTTGATAAATGACTGCATTTATTAACCATGCAATAAATGACAATCTTGATAAATATAGAAATCTTTAACCAAACCTTTACACGGACCAATTTTGTACAACTTCCTGTATGTACCATTTACTGAGAGCTCAAAAACAAATAATTAACCCTGTTATTGTTTTGGTATGTGAAGAAAACCTACAAAAATATATCCTGCCCTGTAATTGTTTGGGTATGCTGTGTGTCTGAGCGGGATCGGCATCTGTTGATCGGATACTGTTTCGGATCTCACTATTGCGGCCCTGGTGGTGAAAGAGAAAATTGAAATTTAGTTTGATAGAACATATGGTATTATAATGTTTCCATTCTTTTTAAAGAATCTAGGACATGTAGAAATATATAACATATAACTCATTTCGAAGTGATATCAATAATATGTATTAAAGTTATCATTTTGCAATCTTTATCTCGATATATATAGGAAAAACAAATATCAACATAGGAAGTCTTGACTTACAATATTTGCGTCTAAGGCTTCAACTTCTCCGAATGACATGCCAATGGACTGTTCCTTAGACGTTAAGCATGAATGTAGTACACCAGATTTAAATGTTGGGGACGCGTTGTTAAGCGTGATGTACACGTACCAGGGTTCGTACATCTTGGGTCAAGAAGTCTCATCTGTAAGCTCGTACACGAACCTACAAAAATCACAACCATAATTTGGTTGAGTTGATTGTTTTAAGAGTACTTAAGGACATTCATAAAGACTATGTTATGTATTATTACCGGTTAAGTTCATGTTGAAAATATCGCAAGAAAGAGCTTTAAAGTGACCATCTATGTTACTATACCGGGAAGCTCATGTTAAAACATTCGCCAGAACCAGCTCAAAGATAATCATCTATGTCACATATACTGATAAGTCTATGTTGAAATTATTGCCAGAAACAGCTCGTATTGATATTTTTCATAAATTTAACAATAATTATTTGAAAACTGTTTTGGTTGATTAAACACAGTAAATGATGGAAGCTACTCACCACATTGTTGTTGAGTTGGGAAACCACTCGGTCAATTCTGCCAATGACGGAGTCAATCTTGAACTGAGTGACGGCATCGCCCATCTCCGTAAATATCGTACACAAGCACAGACTGAAACAGCAAGAATATTTGTTGACGGAAATTGAGACATTAGTGACTTTTCATGCGGAATCTTGTGTTTACCAAATCATACTGTTTGCAAAATGACCTAAGCAAATTAAGACTGTAACCAACAGCAATAAATATAGAATAGAAGGCATGAACCAACACTTAAATTTTCATCACAAAGCTCACTCAAAATTTACGTAATCTTTTCACTTTCAGCAAATAAATTGATTGAATTAACTCGACTTACACCAGATCTTAGGTCAACAAGGTTGAAGACCTGTGTTCCGACCATTTTGTCCTCGGGAATAGTGACCTCGAATCTTGTTGGGAGAAGAATGGATTTAACACTCAGGTGTGATGTGAATAGTAACCTGAGCTGTGCTTGATCGTGGAACAATACCTGTGTCTGTTGCTTGTACTTGGAACTGTGGTAAAATGAACAATAATAGTATTATTTTCATTGCTGTATCTGTACATAACAGAAATCACAAGACTTCCAGCTTTTACCAAAATAAAAAAAAACTAATTTTCCTTCATTTTCGTTTTTTGTCTAGTGAAATTTTTCAAAAATTGACCAGACTAATTCAAGATTTACTAGACCAGGCTGTTAGTTCAGACGAATTTGATTAATCTTACAGCTTTGCAGATGTTCTAGCAATTGTGCCCCAAATTTTAAACCTTTAGTAAATTCCTTAAAAAAAAAATCACGAGAAGCTTTAAAAGACAAAAAAAATATTATGAAAATTGTTAACCATTTCTTTTTCAATATTAACCAGTTGAATACTAGTTTAATATACATATTTCTAATTGTGAAAAAAACAAACCTGGTAGATATCCTCAGACACTTCAAGAAGAGAAACCAGTGGGAAGATCTGGCCAGTAACAAACTCAATTCTGAACACTGACGAGGCGGGAGAGTCGATCATATTGTATCGGACAAGACCATTGTCGACATCATGGGCGGTCACTGTCAAGACCTCTTGAAGGACTGGGACAACCTCGTTGATGGTGACGTCATATCTTTCAAAGCTGGTGAAGACTGGAGCATTATTGTTCCTGATCACAACGATGTTCACAGTCGCGGACGAGCTGCGGAATGGGTAAATAAGATCCTCAGCGTACACAATCAGCTGTGGAAATACAAGGAAAGCATTATTTCAGTGTGGTTTTCTACAAATGAGCTATAAAAGGGCACAATATAGGTTGATGAAAAAATATTTGTTTTTGATTTAATGCATTATTATCTTTAACTCATTTACCTTAAATGATGAAAACCAAAAAAGCATACACTTAGTGAACAGACCCCCCCCATTCAAATTCCTTTTTTCCTTCAATCTATATTGTGATATAGCCTTTAACAACTAAGTAACTAACTCCTTTTAAACATCAAATTTCACTTATAAAGGAAGAATTTCAACATCATAAAAGCATATAAAATAGAATGTCATGAATCAGCTTCAAAGACAACAGTCAGGTATATACAGTTTAACATTCAAAGAAGTTAAATTCCTTCTTTCAAGATCGATGAATTCAGCAGTATTGAACCAAAACCCCAAACTTCACATACCATGGGATTAAAACTGCAAAGCTGTGCATTGTCTTGTTCCAAAGTTCAATTGAACTATGTTAGTGAGCTATGTTTTGCCTACTCTTATTTGATAGCTTACCCTGTAGTTGTTGAAAGACTCAGTTGTGAGGGCTCTGTTAATCGTAATCAGACCATTGATCAGGTGAATGGAGAACATATTATTCACTGTGTTAAAACTGGTGGATGCAATATCATACATGATCAAGTTCTCAGGACTTGTTATATCGGCATCTGTAGCCCTGATGACCACCACACTGCTGCGGAGCACCTGTGACTGTTGTAGGCGGTTATCAACTGCTGAATGAGAAAATTATAAAATCAGTCTTATTCAACATGTTATTTAATGGATTAAAGACAAAGGACATTTCTTAATAATTGTATTTTATGAAGCTCATAAATTGTGATGTTTTTTAAACATTTTGACATTTAGCATAAGAAAGAATGTGACAAAATTGTTCTTCACCATGTTTTTCCACAAATATGTTAATGTTTTAATTTATAACAAGCCAATCTGAAAGTCATACCGTGAATGCTTGGTGGGTGTTTATTTGGCTAAGAGCAATACTGTTGGTAATGTAAATGTCTCTGGTGGCAGTATTCAAGACAAAGTAGTTGGTACCTGGCACAAAGCCGTCCAGACGATACACAATGGTGGGGTGCCCTGAAGAAAAAGGAAATCATTGAAATTTCGAAACTGCGTTGCTTAGGCTGTTTGCTTTCAAGTGTAACAAAACAACTCTTCCATGAACACACTTCATATCTTACTTCAAAAACATCTCCGAACGCCAATATCAAACAGGACTTATTTCTAAATCATATCAACATCATCCATATTAAATTACTAATATTGACTTGTTAAACATGTATTTCTACCAATCCATTAGTAACTTTCAACAAAAAAATTTAAACATTAAAAAAATTGTTCAAGTAAACACATCAGCTGCCCAAAGCTTAATGACAGTTACACTTAATAACTTGTGCACAAAACCTTTGATCGGCCACCCTTGTGGATATTAAGCTACATTCAGACTTAGAAAATGATAATTTATGCAAGGATATGTTCGGGCCAAGTGCTATCTAAGTTTGTCATTTTTTATTCTAGGCGTTGCTGTTTAAGTATGGAGGCTCTTCAATCGAACTATGATAATCTTATGTAAAGTTTTTCTACAAACCAGCCCAAAATATTAGAAAATGTTCAATATTTACCCACAAAACTACTATATATCAAACAAACAAGTTACTTATACTACAAGAACGCAATGATAAAAGAAATTAATTATTTAGTAATACATATGAATAGCATCAATTAAATTAATGACATGACATTTTTCCCTTTTAACATCTATACAGAGCAGTCTGCATGAAAAAATATTTTTTTAATAAATTAATATTTATTAATAACAAATAAAATCTGTCATTGCAGGCTATATGTATGTTTACGGACTGGGCAGTTGGAATGAGGATCATATATCGACCAAAGCTTCACAATTGTGGTTAAGATATCTATTAAGACTCTGAGCCAGGCGTATATTAGCACGCCTGTCGCTTGCATAAAATATTGACCCGCTGATGTCACATTAGATATATAAGAAAAAATAAATGAGGTACTATATTCATATTTAGTTGTACATAAAGCAGATGACCGACTTAATGTCTTGTTTATAAAGAAATAAAAACGGACAAAGCTAAAAATGTGGTATCTTAATAAAAGGGAGGTTAAAACTTACAGTGTATATGGGGTTCGGTGTTTTTGATAACAGGCTATTGCGCAGATAGTCTAAAATGGCTGCTGAGTACTGCAATTAATGTAAGCTTCATGGTTTGCAAATACTAACTCCAAACTTACAGTGTATTCCTGTCTGCCTGTCAGAATTCCCTAATGAGGCTCCTGTTAATGAACACAATACATGCCCAAACCTCAACATCAAAGTATGTCGTCTGCCCGAAACTTCTGGTCTCACTTGTCAGGGAGCATGTCAGCTGATTCTGAAAATTATCTTTAAAAATTTGGACCATGTTTCAATTAAAAGATCGAATAAGGCATATGATCATAAATTTCAAGGTGTAACCTCGTTTTTAGCGTATTTAACTGTGTTTGAGCACATACACCATAACACATTTATGACATCGATTCCGATGGTAACTCCACGGATGAACCTCAGAGCACTCAAGCAGTATTACCAAGATATCTTACTGAAATGGAATCCTGAGCACACCATTTACATGTTGAACTATTTTGAATGCTTATTCGCTGTTAGTAAGGGTGGAAAACAATTTTAATTTTGTGAAGAATTCTGTAAGTGATACATAGATCCAATGAAAGACACAAAATATATTTTTTATGTGGATTGTTGAAAAATATAAATATGGAGTAAGTCAAATCTCTTTCTGAAGCTCAAAATTAATCTAAACCCTGACAAATGCAGATCTTAATACAGCAGTAAAAACCAAAATAACAAATGTAGTATTCAACCATGTATTAATGTAAAATCACTTTTACAATGTAACCTTCGACTCATACTGAATTTCTATGTCAAATCAGCATTCCATAAAACGAGAGTGCTGATAAACCTTGACTTGAACCTTTCACTTACTTTGTCAGCATCTGTGGCAGTAACTCGAAGGATTGAGGCGCCAACTGCAGTTTCCTCTGGGATAACCTCAATGTAGTTGTCTGGCTTGAAGATGGGCGAGTTAACGTTATGCTGTACACCAATTGTGACGTCTGCTGTTGCTCGCTGGCCCGGAGTCTGACTGTCATAGGCGATCAGTCTCAACTGTAAAAACAAATTGATCATTAGTAAATTAAATTCTGACTGATATCAATTTACAGTACGGAGCTCTCAATAAGAACCAGCTGCCGGCAAAAATTGCAATAGGGCATGTTCAAATTTCAAAACATAAACTATTTTTAAATAGAACAAGTAGAAGCAGGTCAGTTACTATAATTCATATGTTTCAAGTAGAAGTGTGCCTGAAGTAATATATAAACAGTTTAAGCGTTTTAAATAATCCTTTTTCAATTACAATAATTTTGATCAAACTGTTTGAATACTATTTTTCAGTTGCATTTTTTAGGTTGAATGTTTTATGACATATTCATAAAAGAAATGACAGAACTTTGCTGCAAGTAAATAACAGAACATGGTTGTTGTATTATCCCATATATTCACTTTAAAACCTTGGACAAACAGCCTCAGACAACTTACAATGTGTGGATATATATCAATTGTTGAAATTAAAGCTGAATTCTGAAAACATCTGCCCTCAACAATTGTTACGAAGCTGAAATCTGATTGGCTCTGCTCTGGATATATACATAAACGAATATTAAATGCTAGTCCAAGTCCATTCATTTATTATGAGTACCTGTCCATCAGCATCAGTAGCAGAAACAGTAAAGATGCAAGTTCCATTGACACTGTTCTCCTGTACGGAGGTGGAGTACGGCGTGTTCAAGAACCGAGGCAGTACAGCCCTGGTGATCTGGATGGTCACTGATCCGTCTGTGCTTCGTCCTGGGCTTCCGTTGTCAGTAGCACGCACAGCAAACTGTAAGAATTAAAAGTAGATGATTTAACTTCCCCTATCATATCCATCATGTTACAAGAGCGCTGTGAAGTAAACACAAATTCTTAGAAGCTACAATCCTGAAACATATATCAATTCTAACATCAATGATTTCAACTGGAAAGTATTCAAATACAGTCGAACCTCACTATGTTGATTGAACTAATTGTAATGTAAGAATAAAGTTTTACCAGAGAGATCAAAAGACTGCAAATTATATATATATAAATGCATCACATGCAAACCCACTAAACTGCCAGACTCTGCTCAAACTGAAATTAGACTTGACAGACCACAATATAACTGTGAATGCAAACGCATCATTGCAACTTCAACTGCATTTTGGCAGTACAACATGACCTTGTCATCAGAGATGAATTGCAATGTTAAAAAATGTGATGGTGTTAAACTGATTGACAGGCAAGTTTTTCCATGAAATAGTTAAGTCATAGTTTGCTCGACCTGTGGCACTTGGTCATTTTATCTGAGCTTCATGCTTCAAAACCTTGAAAAGCTAAGTTGATTTGTAAAAGGTAGCCAAGAACAAAAATTTATTAAAGAAGACCCTAGGGCGATGAATTCCTGAAAGTATTACCATGATTTAAGACTAATAAATTTCGCATATTTTCAGAACTTATCATTATTGCACTGATTGATATGCACGGGTTACAAACACCAGTTTTCAAAACAATGAAGATCTATTTTATAGGGAGTTATCTTATATGACTTGAATTGAAAGCAGGGATGCCAAAATCAACTGATTCTGAGACAAAATTTAAGAAAAAATGACATATAATGTAACTGTCAATCTGCAGCATTAATTCTAATAAGATTCCTCATATTAATATATTCTACAGCAAAGTTGACCCAGAACATTGGTATCACAGACCAGGAAGGTGTAGATGTGTTGAAGCTGTCAGACTCAATGATGGAGGTGCCATGGAGTCCCAGAAGCTTGTGCTGGCGAGGGCTGGAATCTCTGTGGGCTGTTTTCGTTCAGTGTTAGATTCAAGGATGGAGGTGGAGTCCCAGAAGTATGTGCTGGCGAGGGCTGGAGTCTCGGTGGGGTGTTCTCGTTCAGTGTTAGATTCAAGGATGGAGGTGGAGTCCCAGAAGTATGTGCTGGCGAGGGCTGGAGTCTCTGTTGGGTGTTCTCGTTCAGTGTTAGATTCAAGGATGGAGGTGGAGTCCCAGAAGCTTGTGCTGGCGAGGGCTGGAGTCTCTGTGGGGTGTTCTCGTTCAGTGTTAGATTCAAGGATGGAGGTGGAGTCCAAGAAGCTTGTGCTGGCGAGGGCTGGAGTCTCTGTGGGGTGTTCTCGTTCAGTGTTAGATTCAAGGATGGAGGTGGAGTCCAAGAAGCTTGTGCTGGCGAGGGCTGGAGTCTCTGTGGGGTGTTCTCGTTCAGTGTTAGATTCAAGGATGGAGGTGGAGTCCAAGAAGCTTGTGCTGGCGAGGGCTGGAGTCTCTGTGGGGTGTTCTCGTTCAGTGTTAGATTCAAGGATGGAGGTGGAGTCCCAGAAGCATGTGCTGGCCGAGGGCTGGAGTCTCTGTGGGGTGTTCTCGTTCAGTGTTAGATTCAAGGATGGAGGTGGAGTCCCAGAAGTATGTGCTGGCGAGGGCTGGAGTCTCTGTGGGGTGTTCTCGTTCAGTGTTAGATTCAAGGATGGAGGTGGAGTCCAAGAAGTATGTGCTGGCGAGGGCTGGAGTCTCTGTGGGGTGTTCTCGTTCAGTGTTAGATTCAAGGATGGAGGTGGAGTCCCAGAAGTATGTGCTGGCGAGGGCTGGAGTCTCTGTGGGGTGTTCTCGTTCAGTGTTAGATTCAAGGATGGAGGTGGAGTCCCAGAAGTATGTGCTGGCGAGGGCTGGAGTCTCTGTGGGGTGTTCTCGTTCAGTGTTAGATTCAAGGATGGAGGTGGAGTCCCAGAAGTATGTGCTGGCGAGGGCTGGAGTCTCTGTGGGGTGTTCTCATTCAGTGTTAGATTCAAGGATGGAGGTGGAGTCCCAGAAGTATGTGCTGGCAAGGGCTGGAGTCTCTGTGGGGTGTTCTCGTTCAGTGTTAGATTCAAGGATGGAGGTGGAGTCCCAGAAGTATGTGCTGGCGAGGGCTGGAGTCTAGGTGGGGTGTTCTCGTTCAGTGTTAGATTCAAGGATGGAGGTGGAGTCCCAGAAGTATGTGCTGGCGAGGGCTGGAGTCTCTGTTGGGTGTTCTCGTTCAGTGTTAGATTCAAGGATGGAGGTGGAGTCCCAGAAGCATGTGCTGGCCGAGGGCTGGAGTCTCTGTGGGGTGTTCTCGTTCAGTGTTAGATTCAAGGATGGAGGTGGAGTCCCAGAAGTATGTGCTGGCGAGGGCTGGAGTCTCTGTGGGGTGTTCTCGTTCAGTGTTAGATTCAAGGATGGAGGTGGAGTCCCAGAAGCTTGTGCTGGCGAGGGCTGGAGTCTCTGTGGGGTGTTCTCGTTCAGTGTTAGATTCAAGGATGGAGGTGGAGTCCAAGAAGCTTGTGCTGGCGAGGGCTGGAGTCTCTGTGGGGTGTTCTCGTTCAGTGTTAGATTCAAGGATGGAGGTGGAGTCCAAGAAGCTTGTGCTGGCGAGGGCTGGAGTCTCTGTGGGGTGTTCTCGTTCAGTGTTAGATTCAAGGATGGAGGTGGAGTCCAAGAAGCTTGTGCTGGCGAGGGCTGGAGTCTCTGTGGGGTGTTCTCGTTCAGTGTTAGATTCAAGGATGGAGGTGGAGTCCCAGAAGTATGTGCTGGCGAGGGCTGGAGTCTCTGTGGGGTGTTCTCGTTCAGTGTTAGATTCAAGGATGGAGGTGGAGTCCCAGAAGTATGTGCTGGCGAGGGCTGGAGTCTCTGTGGGGTATTCTCGTTCAGTGTTAGATTCAAGGATGGAGGTGGAGTCCCAGAAGTATGTGCTGGCGAGGGCTGGAGTCTCTGTGTGGTGTTCTCGTTCAGTGTTAGATTCAAGGATGGAGGTGGAGTCCCAGAAGTATGTGCTGGCGAGGGCTGGAGTCTCTGTGGGGTGTTCTCGTTCAGTGTTAGATTCAAGTACACAACTTTGAACCCGGAGCACGCTGGATTTCCATTGTCTAAGACTCATATCTACAAGAAAATGGATTTCATTGTTTGTACAAGTTACAATTTTATTTCTTTTCTGAATGATATCCATGAATTATGATAGATCAACAATTAAGATTTAAAGGGATCTGACACCAGATGATCCCAAAATCATCAAATACAGTAGTTTCTTAAAGTCTAAATCATAGAATTGTCAATACTTGCTAGTACAAGGGGTGATCCAGAATTACATGGACTTCTTCCATATTTTCTATATTTTTCGTCCAAATCATTTAAAAATTTATGAATATCTTATTCAAAGTGTTCTACAATGACGATATGCATTTCAAAATATCAGCAATGCACAGTCGGCACACAGTCGGCACACCATCTTAAATGTACGTTAACAAACTTGTATTTTTTACTTGCTTTTTTTCCATGTTTTCTAAGAAATTCCGCCCAATTACGTCACATATTTCACTTACATCATACTAAAATACTGCTAAATTTTCTGCTGTCATTTCCATTTAAAAGTCGTTATATTCTGACTTGAATACAAGCACAGTCAGATACAACATGGCGTCATCGGACTTTGTAGGAGCACAAACGCTGAAAGTTTTGCTTTGGATTGGAGAAAACACCGACACAGACTATGATAATGATGGCCGAAGTAGAAATGAAGCAACCTGTGTGCCCTTCATACGTATTCAATTGGCATCATTGTTTTAGAGAAGGGTGATATCTCATAGAAGACGATAAGGGAAGAGGACTGAGAGGGAAAGACGTTAGTGACATCGGTGAATAACGTCATCGAAGGGTATTACCATTCGACAGTCCGTTCTGTAGCAAGTGTTGTCGAGTATGGAAACGTGTATAGGAATTTTACATACTACTACTACTACTGCTGCTGCTGCTGCTACTGTTACTACTACTACTACTACTACTGGCACATACCATCTCTAAAAAGTGGCGGGGTGTAAACCTTGATGATTTTTTTTACTGCACATGGACAATGCCCCAGCACACACTACTGCATCGACCCAGCTTGAGCTAATCCTGTTAGACTTTGAAACCGTCGCACATCTGCCATACTCGTCTAACTTGCACCAATGGATTTTTTTGGTACAGTAAACCTGCGATCGCTCGAGTATGCCAGGGTCTGAGCTTAAACCTCAAGGGAACCAATGTTTCGAATGACCCGAGTTTTCATTTTCCAGTCTGTTATGAAATAGCCATTGGACCGACTATTCAGTTTGAAGTCGTCAAACCAACTGTTTACTACGACACCGATTATGTGTTGCGTTGTGGAAATTGTTCATATGTTCAAAGGCTGTTGTATACTGAATGTAAACGAACAAAAACAATTATAATTTAATAAATACATTAAATAGTTATGTTTATTTTTTACAAAAGCACATTTTTAAAACAAGCAACATTTAAATATGACAGTACATATTATGGCATAAGTCATATTTAAGTTTTGAAAAATCTGGTATTGATTGTTGATGCAATTCTAATGTCTGTCCCACGAAACATTTCAAACTCATAATTATCTTCTCAAATGCCCTTAAATAGAGGTTATGGAAATACAGAGATAAAAAGTTTTCAAACCTTATGAAATATCCTTTCAACTGTCATTGCAATTTTTACAACTTGCGAAAACACCTTTTTTGTTTGTTTATTTTGGAATACGCGTTCGTGAAAATGTGTAAAATTATGACCTCGAGGAACTGCCACAAGGTTTTGTGCATGATTTGTGTATTTGGGACCAACTTTTGTGCTCGACTCCTCGACTTATTTCGTTTTTGATGCAGAGTCAGTATACTTTTTTTAAAAATAAAATGAAAATGTTTGGGACAAAGCTCCTTCCTCGAGAGACCGCTGGTTCTCGAAAGACCGCCTGTTTGAATGACCGCAGTTTAACTGTTTTCCCAGAAATTATGAGGCAATGTCGAGGACATTGTTTTCATTAACCCCATGAACTGCAAGTTAATTTGCATAATGTGATATCCATGCATGTTTTCCTGAAAGTGGTATTCAAATGTTTATATGAAGTGGATTATTTAGGGCCATGAAACATGTGTCAGTGTTGGTGAGGAAATTACTTCGAAAAAGTGTGATGCTTTATTAGTGCAGAGTCATGACCTTAACCTGTCAGGCTCAGAGTGTACGTTGTTTCGTAGCAGTTTTCTGCTTACTTGCACTGTCCATTCTTTTGGAAAGCCAAGTTGTGTGTTGATAAATATACTGACCCTATTGGGAAAACAAACCCAGTAGATTTCAAAAGTTGAAAAAATATTTATCCATAATATTACAACATTACGTTTTCAGTATCATGACATCTACTAAATAGGGTGTTCAATATATATGTTTTGAACTATAAAAGCATGGTGATAACATATTATAATGGATTTTCTTGAAAGCTGTATATTAGCAGAGAAAGATGTGCAATATGTAAGTGAAAATTATCTAACAAACAAGTTTTTTTTGTCTTAAATGATTGCAAAAAGGCCTCTAATCACATCTTATTTCAGTTAAAAACAGAGATTCAATACTAAATGTAAAAACCTTCATCTGTTACAAGTGTACTTTCAGCAGTTTATTTTGCCCATCAGTCCTCAGCCTGTGAATACCCCAAAACTAAGACCTCTGTTTTTGCTTACAAAAACCTTCCTCCTTAGTAACCACTTTGTCTCATTATATTCCATGACAATCTGATGTGGAGTGACATGGAGTAGATTGTGAGTGTTGTGTCGACTGTCACAGACGACTAGATGAACATTTTATTCAACTTTCATGAAATTCCTTTAAAAGTTTTAGCAAAAATGCAGCAGAAGTGAATCTACTCGCACCCTTGAACTTAAACAGTGACCTTGACCTGAACAATATAAAGTTTTCATTCAATAATGGCTAAATAATGGAGCCATGAAAGAACTAGTTCATATCAGGGTAAAATTCTTTAAAGACAAAAAACTTTGCCTGCCAAGCAAAGGAATACATCACTTGTACATACTTGAAAGTTTCTGTGACATGCTGACAGGATCGGTTGTGTGGACCACTCTGTTCTGATCACATCTAAAAAGGTTTCATTGCATCATTCTCCCTGACATATGGCATCATAGGACACGACACCAAACTGGCTCTGAAAGAAAGTATGAAGCATGGTGTGTCATTAATTCTATATCAGAAAAGGAAAGAATTGAAATATACTGCCATCTGTAATTAAATTAAATATCTTACATATAAAATGATATATATACATATTGGTATACACAAAATATCATATTCCCTTAGGATATTTCAAGACAAACATATTTAAATATGCTGCTTTTTACAATGTATTTGCCCTTGAAACAAGTGCTTGGTCATCAATCACTTACTGTAGAGGTTACAAAACAAGACAATGGGTATGTTACTGTTACAGTATAGTTTAGAAGTTGCTGCAAAATCTTTCTTTAACCTTTTAATCTGCGATACACCACCAGTTAAAAAAAACAACTTACAACTACACTTACAGTAATACAGCATACAACAGTAATGACATTGTAGGCGTTTTCCATACCCATGACTGGCATGGAAAGTCTGTCCACTACCGCGCAACACGCCCTGTATCTGTACTTCACTGGTCGACCCAAATTACAGACTTGAACTGTGACAAATCTGCATGGAAAGAAATTATCCCGGTTTTAAACCATCTAAATGTTAACATTGGCATATTCACAAGTAAATGAAGGAACAGTAAACATCCTGTTTGCAAAACTTATAGATTACATATAGTATATGCCTTTAATTATGCTTCTGAGTTTTGACAACACATTAGTTTCACAATACCGATAAAACCACATCATTACTTATTTAATTCCAAATAGAAAGTTTAAACATTAAATTAGAACATCACTTAAATATCTAAAGATGTAATCTTTTCATTTAACTTCATGAATATGTTTCATAAACTGTGTCAAGAAGCTTACACTGTAAGGTGCGGTGAGGTTGAGTTCTGCTTCAATGCCACCGCAAAATTAACATTAACATAAACATTAAACTTTAATACTAGTATGTCAGTACCTGCTGTCAGCATCAGAGGCGCACATTTGTGTGAAGACAGTTTCTTGCCTGTATGTCAGTACCAGCATCAGTGGCACACATTTGTGTGAGGACAGTTTCTTGCCTGTATGTCAGTACCTGCTGTCAGCATCAGAGGCGCACATTTGCGTAAGAACAGTTTCTTGCCTGTATGTCAGTACCTGCTGTCAGCATCAGAGGCGCACATTTGTGTGAGGACAGTTTCTTGCCTGTATGTCAGTACCTGCTGTCAGCATCAGAGGCACACATTTGTGTGAGGACAGTTTCTTGCCTGTATGTCAGTACCTGCTGTCAGCATCAGAGGCACACATTTGTGTGAGGACAGTTTCTTGCCTGTATGTCAGTACCTGCTGTCAGCATCAGAGGCGCACATTTGTGTGAGGACAGTTTCTTGCCTGTATGTCAGTACCTGCTGTCAGCATCAGAGGCACACATTTGTGTGAGGACAGTTTCTTGCCTGTATGTCAGTACCTGCTGTCAGCATCAGAGGCGCACATTTGTGTAAGGACAGTTTCTTGCCTGTATGTCAGTACCTGCTATCAGCATCAGAGGCGCACATTTGCGTAAGGACAGTTTCTTGCCTGTATGTCAGTACCAGCATCAGAGGCGCACATTTGCGTAAGGACAGTTTCTTGCCTGTATGTCAGTACCTGCTATCAGCATCAGAGGCGCACATTTGTGTAAGGACAGTTTCTTGCCTGTATGTCAGTACCAGCATCAGAGGCACACATTTGTGTGAGGACAGTTTCTTGCCTGTATGTCAGTACCTGCTGTCAGCATCAGAGGCACACATTTGCGTAAGGACAGTTTCTTGCCTGTATGTCAGTACCTGCTGTCAGCATCAGAGGCGCACATTTGCATAAGGACAGTTTCTTGCCTGTATGTCAGTACCTGCTGTCAGCATCAGAGGCACACATTTGCGTGAGGACAGTTTCTTGCCTGTATGTCAGTACCTGCTGTCAGCATCAGAGGCGCACATATGCGTGAGGACAGTTTCTTGCCTGTATGTCAGTACCTGCTGTCAGCATCAGAGGCGCACATTTGCGTGAGGACAGTTTCTTGCCTGTATGTCAGTACCTGCTGTCAGCATCAGAGGCGCACATTTGTGTGAGGACAGTTTCTTGCCTGTATGTCAGTACCTGCTGTCAGCATCAGAGGCACACATTTGTGTGAGGACAGTTTCTTGCCTGTATGTCAGTACCTGCTGTCAGCATCAGAGGCACACATTTGTGTGAGGACAGTTTCTTGCCTGTATGTCAGTACCTGCTGTCAGCATCAGAGGCACACATTTGTGTGAGGACAGTTTCTTGCCTGTATGTCAGTACCTGCTGTCAGCATCAGAGGCGCACATTTGTGTGAGGACAGTTTCTTGCCTGTATGTCAGTACCTGCTGTCAGCATCAGAGGCGCACATTTGTGTGAGGACAGTTTCTTGCCTGTATGTCAGTACCTGCTGTCAGCATCAGAGGCGCACATTTGTGTAAGGACAGTTTCTTGCCTGTATGTCAGTACCTGCTATCAGCATCAGAGGCGCACATTTGCGTAAGGACAGTTTCTTGCCTGTATGTCAGTACCAGCATCAGAGGCGCACATTTGCGTAAGGACAGTTTCTTGCCTGTATGTCAGTACCTGCTATCAGCATCAGAGGCGCACATTTGTGTAAGGACAGTTTCTTGCCTGTATGTCAGTACCAGCATCAGAGGCACACATTTGTGTGAGGACAGTTTCTTGCCTGTATGTCAGTACCTGCTGTCAGCATCAGAGGCACACATTTGCGTAAGGACAGTTTCTTGCCTGTATGTCAGTACCTGCTGTCAGCATCAGAGGCGCACATTTGCATAAGGACAGTTTCTTGCCTGTATGTCAGTACCTGCTGGCAGCATCAGAGGCACACATTTGCGTGAGGACAGTTTCTTGCCTGTATGTCAGTACCTGCTGTCAGCATCAGAGGCGCACATATGCGTGAGGACAGTTTCTTGCCTGTATGTCAGTACCTGCTGTCAGCATCAGAGGCGCACATTTGCGTGAGGACAGTTTCTTGCCTGTATGTCAGTACCTGCTGTCAGCATCAGAGGCGCACATTTGCGTGAGGACAGTTTCTTACCTGTATGTCAGTACCTGCCGTCAGCATCAGAGGCGCACATTTGCGTGAGGACAGTTTCTTGCCTGTATGTCAGTACCTGCTGTCAGCATCAGAGGCGCACACTTGTGTGAGGACAGTTTCTTGCCTGTATGTCAGTACCTGCTGTCAGCATCAGAGGCGCACATTTGCATAAGGACAGTTTCTTGCCTGTATGTCAGTACCTGCTGTCAGCATCAGAGGCGCACATTTGCGTGAGGACAGTTTCTTGCCTGTATGTCAGTACCTGCTGTCAGCATCAGAGGCGCACTTTTGCGTGAGGACAGTTTCTTGCCTGTATGTCAGTACCTGCTGTCAGCATCAGAGGCGCACATTTGCGTGAGGACAGTTTCTTGCCTGTATGTCAGTACCTGCCGTCAGCATCAGAGGCGCACATTTGTGTGAGGACAGTTTCTTGTCTGTATGTCAGTACCTGCCGTCAGCATCAGAGGCGCACATTTTCGTGAGGACAGTTTCTTGCCTGTATGTAAGTACCTGCCGTCAGCATCAGAGGCGCACATTTGCGTGAGGACAGTTTCTTGCCTGTATGTCAGTACCTGCCGTCAGCATCAGAGGCGCACATTTGCGTAAGGACAGTTTCTTGCCTGTATGTCAGTACCTGCCGTCAGCATCAGAGGCGCACCTGCTGTCAGCATCAGAGGTGCACATTTGCGTAAGGACAGTTTCTTGCCTGTATGTCAGTACCAGCATCAGAGGCACACATTTGTGTGAGGACAGTTTCTTGCCTGTATGTCAGTACCTGCTGTCAGCATCAGAGGCGCACATTTGCGTAAGGACAGTTTCTTGCCTGTATGTCAGTACCTGCCGTCAGCATCAGAGGCGCACATTTGCGTGAGGACAGTTTCTTGCCTGTATGTCAGTACCTGCTGTCAGCATCAGAGGCGCACATTTGTGTGAGGACAGTTTCTTGTCTGTATGTCAGTACCTGCCGTCAGCATCAGAGGCGCACATTTTCGTGAGGACAGTTTCTTGCCTGTATGTAAGTACCTGCTGTCAGCATCAGAGGCGCACATTTGCGTGAGGACAGTTTCTTGCCTGTATGTCAGTACCTGCCGTCAGCATCAGAGGCGCACATTTGCGTAAGGACAGTTTCTTGCCTGTATGTCAGTACCTGCCGTCAGCATCAGAGGCGCACATTTGCGTGAGGACAGTTTCTTGCCTGTATGTCAGTACCTGCTGTCAGCATCAGAGGCGCACATTTGCGTAAGGACAGTTTCTTGCCTGTATGTCAGTACCTGCTGTCAGCATCAGAGGCACACATTTGCGTGAGGACAGTTTCTTGCCTATATGTCAGTACCTGCTGTCAGCATCAGAGGCACATATTTGTGTGAGGACAGTTTCTTGCCTGTATGTCAGTACCTGCTGTCAGCATCAGAGGCGCACATTTGCGTAAGGACAGTTTCTTGCCTGTATGTAAGTACCTGCTGTCAGCATCAGAGGCGCACATTTGCGTAAGGACAGTTTCTTGCCTGTATGTCAGTACCAGCATCAGAGGCACACATTTGTGTGAGGACAGTTTCTTGCCTGTATGTCAGTACCTGCTGTCAGCATCAGAGGCGCACATTTGCGTAAGGACAGTTTCTTGCCTGTATGTCAGTACCTGCTGTCAGCATCAGAGGCGCACATTTGCGTAAGGACAGTTTCTTGCCTGTATGTCAGTACCAGCATCAGAGGCACACATTTGTGTAAGGACAGTTTCTTGCCTGTATGTCAGTATCTGCTGTCAGCATCAGAGGCGCACATTTGTGTGAGGACAGTTTCTTGCCTGTATGTCAGTACCTGCCGTCAGCATCAGAGGCGCACATTTGCGTGAGGACAGTTTCTTGCCTGTATGTCAGTACCTGCTGTCAGCATCAGAGGCGCACATTTGCGTAAGGACAGTTTCTTGCCTGTATGTCAGTACCAGCATCAGAGGCACGCATTTGTGTGAGGACAGTTTCTTGCCTGTATGTCAGTACCTGCTGTCAGCATCAGAGGCGCACATGTGTGTGAGGACAGTTTCTTGCCTGTATGTCAGTACCTGCCGTCAGCATCAGAGGCGCACATTTGCGTAAGGACAGTTTCTTGCCTGTATGTTAGTACCAGCATCAGAGGCACACATTTGTGTGAGGACAGTTTCTTGCCTGTATGTCAGTACCTGCTGTCAGCATCAGAGGCGCACATTTGCGTAAGGACAGTTTCTTGCCTGTATGTCAGTACCTGCTGTCAGCATCAGAGGCGCACATTTGCTTGCGTGAGGACAGTTTCTTGCCTGTATGTGATGAGCATGATGTCACATGACTTGTACCAGAGGGTGCATGTTATGTAATATATGAACTATGACAAAAGCATTAGCTACTTTCAATCCTTGGTAACATTTCAAGGTTAATAAATAAACATGTAGTTGGAAAGAGACTTAAAAAAGACGCAGGTTTAATAATATTAATGTTGAAGTTAAGTGTATTCTTGCATATCGGACATGTGTTTTAGGTCATGTGACCAGTGCTGGAAAACCCATGTTACACCCCCAATGTAAGATGAGCCATGTGCAACTACGTGCTACTTCTTTTTGCATGGTTTATGAAAATGATATAATGCTATTTCAATAAAGCGTAATCAACTATATATCTATATGCAAGACTTACTTAAAATTGAAAATATAAAATCGTAAAAAATGTGATTTTTAGTCATTTAAAATTAAAATTCAAGCACTTTATAACATAAGTAAACAAAGTCACACACGCATTTTGTGAAATGTACAAACGTTCTATTTTTTACGTTATTTTTTCCACAAATTGATAATTTTAGATATGCAAGAAAAAATATCAATCATGTGTTTCAGGTCCGGATTGAAAAATCCGACCCTCGGGCATGCTGCGTTGCCGGTTACTCGGCACATGATTGATATTTTTTCTTGAATATCTAAAATTATCAATTTGTGGAAAAAATGACAAGAAAAAATATCAATCATGTGCCTTGTTACCGGCTTACGCGCATGCCCTTGGGTCGGATTTTTGTAAAAGATGCTCATGCTAAATATTCAAAATAAAAACAGAGAGTACTATAACTCAACAAGTATTTTAACTCATATTTGAAGAACTATCAACAACAAATGTACCAAGTTTCATATATATATAGCTTAAATGGCATCCATGTTTCGTCAAAAGAGCTTTCACAATAAATGACAAATGCCCCTGAAGTGCCATCCAATTCAATAGATTGTGCAATTACTTATATGCCTGGATTCAGGAAGAGCTATCAATAAACTATAAGCAAATGAAAAGTGTGTTTTGCACACGACACAATCATATCATCTTTATATACTGAATATATTTGTCAGGAAATTCCCTTCATGTATTGACAAAGTTACAGCCCATACGTGAATATGTGCAGCACTCCATAAGGATTAAACACTAATAGTGACCTTGAACTTCAGAGAAGCATTGTCTTGTCTTGCACACAGCATAATGGCTGAGAACATACATGTACCAAGTTTTAAATCCCTCTGTACATTACAACTACACTGTAATATACATTTATGCATCAATTCATAAGGTTAAACATGCAAGTGAGACCTTGACCTTTTCAATGTCTTTATGTACCTATACCCAAGCTAGCTCTGGTTACAATGAAGATTGTAGAAAAGGGTACAAGATCTGTATAACTATAATATAAGTCAAGGTGCCTATCTTAGCCATGGTACTGTCGTGTAACGGTATATTATAATCACAATTAGCAATTCATAATTTGTAATCACCTAATTTGAAAATTAGGCCGTGTATCATCCAATTACTGCATCATCGCCAGTAGGCGGAGCTATTGAAAGTTAATCGATCAGAATGTACATTGAGAAGATCTGATCAAATGATATAATTTCATTAAAATGCAATTGAAAAAGCGACATAATGATGAAAAATCTTGTTAAACATTAATCAAGTTAAAAAATAATTGATATATATATCTATTGTACAAACAAGGCAAGACATTTTTAACATTGTTGCTTTTGAAGTAGACGTTCATTGCCATCTCATGATCTGGCATACACATTCAGTAAGCAATCCCGTTTGGCTTGAAGTATTTTGGCCAGTCCCTGGATTATCGAGCCAACAGGTTTCAACCTGCAGAATTTGTCAGATATTATTAATTTTATGCGAAAGTCAGCGTCTGTTTAGATAAACATGAAAACATCCTTGTGAAGAACTTTTTCTTTTTTAACCTGACCTTTAATATGACATTGTAATTTGCTTAAGTTTCTTACCAACATGTTTTTGAAAACGTCAATTTTAAATTGTCTTGACATGTTAGATTATTGTATATTGCCTCTGTATTTATTGCATCATAAAATAGGCAAAATTTTGATACAATTTTGATCCATGTCATATGCATGATCAATAAAATGTAGCATATTATGATATAATATTTATTATTGGTAGTTAAAAACAGCTATTGACATTATTGAGTATATTTCACAGAAAATGAGGCACAAAGGCCTTCAAACATGCGCTGTCAACTCTGACCCCAGTCACTTCCAATCATGATTTTACAAAAATGTTCAAATAGTAACATAGCGTTTTCCAGTGTTTACAATGTATGATAAGTATCTATTAATGTTTATGTACTATATCAAAATAAAATCAATGAGCGTATGTTGAACCTGTTTAAATGGTTCCTAACACACGTCATAAAACCACAGGTAGTTTTTATTGTAAAAACTATTTCCTGAGATAATTCCAAAAAAAAACAATAGCCAAACAAACAATCAATTCTATATGTATTGTTTGCATATATGGTTAATTTCTGAAAGTAACTCTTTGTATAAACCTGAAAATGGAATGAGTATTTTTTTTCCTAGAAAGTGTTCCCTGTGGAATTATTTTTGCAGGTTCAATGTCAATGTTTATGTATTTTAGGCATCAGGATCTTGCTAAAACGCCCTCTGAATCTTGTGAAGTATCTGTAAGACTGTTCATGCTTAATATCTGTTTAGAATAGTCTGAATGCCTAAAATGAGTCCACACTGACATGTTGCCAAAAGGATTCCTGGTGGACATGAATATGTTCCACCCCCCCCCCTCCCTGGGGTCAGGGGGAATAGTTGGTCAAGCAGGGTGAAGCCAATCCCAGGTAAAATCTTAGCCCTTCTGAAACAAACTGCTGGTAAAATCCCGCCAAATGTCCCCACACCCATGGACATCCTAGGTAAGGCCCATATCCCGCTATTTTCGGCGCGAAAAAAATTCACAACATTCACTTTGAACTGCGGTGCCACCTGGAAGGTAAAAACACTGCCTATTTCCCCCCACTATCTCTGCTATACCCCCGGACCTGGGGGTGAGGGGACTGACTGATGCATTAGATCTACCTAAACCAGAACGTTATAATTAAGAACATACATATTAAAAAACCGTAATCTAGAGATAGTTCTGATTAGATTTACAATAATTACTTGCCTTGTAACTTTGTAAGTAAGAAACAGTAATCTTAAATATTCTGATCATGCGCGAACGAAATGACACTATCATAACGAAGGGAAGTAACTCAATCTTAAACATAAGTTTATCGTGTTCATAATGTTTAATTAATTTCAGTGCATTAACTAATTGGTTAGTTAATATACGAGTCAAAATCATCACAATTTAAGATGTTAAATACAGTTTTCATTATACTCGACTAACCATGATTCGCGGATGTAAGGAATAAATAAAAAATAATAAAGTTGAGCAAAACAATGAAATAATTTAATTACTTTTGTCAGACATGCCATTTATTTATCCATATTTCCACAAGTATTTAAGAACAAAAGGTCAAAAGTTCACGTAAATAATGTCAACAGAGTACAGACACTGAAACTAGGCCGCCATCTTGATTCTAGTACCTTGTTTCGCGAGCTCTGGCGTAATCTAGGTCAGCACGTTTTAATTAGGCCAACACTATTTTAATCAATTGTTTTTTGAGAAAAACAGTCTAACATATCTTTAAAAATGTTAATTTCAAAATTTTAACTTGTAATAAAAGATTTACAGTATTTTGTAAACATAAACATTAAATCATGTCAAATTACTCGTAGTGGGGGATAGTATAATTTACCCCAAAGACAAAACTGTCTCTTTAAGTGTATTTTCAGGGACACTGAACATTCAAGATGACTTTAGGACATAAGTGCCTTCCTCTCTGATCATTTTGTACATAAGCATGTTTAAGGGCAGTTGGAAATAAATCGTACTGCTTTATCACTGCTTAGGGATGCACCTAAAACAGAAATTAACACTCACTAATTTCTTTATTTTGACACTGACTATGGGTCATGAAAACACAAAATATAATTTTGTTTTGCCTTCCTACAATAATTTAGGTCACGTGACCGTCATTGATAAAATGTATACAAAGCAGACGAAATAACCAGCGAATTTTTATGGATGTTATGTCGCAAATATGGTTGGTTTCTATGGCAATTAATTTGGGATTAGTAAAACTACGTTGTTTACAGTGTTAACCATTGTTTTAAGTGAATTAATATGTTTTAAAGACATTTTTTTCGCGAGTTTGAAAGCATCTACTATTGTAAATAGTTTGTAGTAAAAATGACGTCATAGCTTTGCAGATACGTGCATTTCACGTGATAACCAGGTAAAAACAAAGATGGCCGCGAATCAAGGTTGGTCGCGATTTTTTTAAGTTTCCCGGCATTCGGAACTCCTCGGCCATTTTATCGAAAACAACCTCGGATGTATGCCGGTACATCAGTTGAAGTAGTTCGTAATTTTTTGAATGATATCATTTATTAAATGTAGTGTTTTAGAGTTGCATTTATTGATCTAAGTTTAAATTGATTGCCAATGAAGTAAATTATTGCAAACATCATTAAGATTCTCAGGAGTTAAGTCATAAAGTTTGCATGCTAAATAAAATTACTACGCGATCTTCTTGCAGCGGACTTTAACGTACCACTTTTTGAGTATGTAAACCGTCCAAATACATCCGAGGTTGTTTTCGATAAAATGGCCGAGGAGTTCCGAATGGTTTCCCGGATGTATGTTAGACTGGTACCCTACGTTACTTTTTGATAAAAATCTTTTTTATAACAGTCTTAACGCCCGTAACAAAAACGGTTAAAACCAATCCGATTACATACCGAACGTAAGTGCCGAGTAATGTTAAAATCCCTCCCTCCGTGACAAAGTGGCAGCCCGTATATGCACGGCTGCCAATCACGTGACCTTTGTTGTGATAAAGTAGAAAACCTAGTTTCTACGAAGTCGACGAGCGCCGGTAAGTGTTCAAGTTTTTCATCTTTAATCAGTATATTGTGTCAAATTTTAACGGCCATGTTTTAGGGCCCATTTTCCTCGACATGATGGTATAAATTTTCTTACAGTATTTCCCGTAGTTTGCTTCATTACTTTGCAGCAAGTTTTCAATCGAGAGCAAGTGCCTCTGATTTATATGGTAAAATTGGCGAACCGATGTGTTTTTTCCTCCAATATGTCACCCCTAGGGCAGTTCAGATAATGACTATTCAAGTAGAATGTCAACACGATATTTATAAAGTATACGGAAACTTTTATTTTCACAGAAAGTTCCAAAAAAAGAAGAGTAAAATATTTTTTGAAAGAAATGATATAGTAGGCGAACAACTATTAAAGGATAAAGTAGACTAACTGTTTCATGAACATTTATAAACCTAGTAGATGGGAGATCGGTATGTCTTTAGAGTACTATTGCATATTTAACGCTTTATTACAGTCATGAAAGCTGAACAGAGGTTTTGCGCGTTCAGCTGGAAAGGTTTCCGGAGCAAGTCAGGGTTGAGTGACCGTCGTAGACGACATCGGCAGCATGAGAAGTACCGATGTTGTGTCAAATAATGTTATACTGTCGTCGATTTCAGACGCCTCTGGTTGACATTTATTTTGAATAATATACAATAAACGGTTTTTGTCTATATTGTTATATACATTGACATCTGCATAAAACTAGGGCGTGTGTGATTTGTATTTCTACTCTTTATTTCTCATGTATATAAACATGCTGAAAGATATATCATTCAGAATCGATAAAATGGCAATGGGAAACGCATTCTGTTACCGGCTTAAAAAAATGAAACATTGCTATACCCTTTGTCTGTATGACATAAATTTATCATTGGCATTATCATTACTTTAACACTTTTTCATAACTATCTGCTTTGAATTAAGAACTGTTTCTCTTATAGAAACTACACGGTAATTCCGTGATCGATTTCACGAAGTCTTAAAGTGGTTAAAACGTATTGTTCATTTGACAATGTTTTGATGTGATGATTTTTTCTCGTCTATCCTTAGTATGTCAATATTAAATGTTTTATACAACACGTTTTAGGTACAACGCCCATTGCGCCAGAAAAAAAGGTGGCCTGTGCGATATGTGAATCTCGCTTCGTGACAGGGTCGGAAAATATGTGTTTACTATACATGGTAAGCGCCAGCTCAAGTTCGACATTTGTGATCATATGGTTCATGAAAGATGTCACCTTCAAGTCCATCTGAACTTCCATGTTGGACATAAGAGCTATGTTTCCGAGAGCGGAAAGGCATACACATTTGCATTTTTACCACGGCACAAGCTTTACTGAAAAGGATAACTTGCCCATGTGCTTGTCTTTAAAGATTATATACTGGTTTCATACTAAGTCTAGTCGTTTAACATATATCGGGAAGATATTAAGTGCCATATTTGTGTTATGTTTCCATTTTCAACTTTTATCTCATTTTGCTTTTTTTGTATTTAGGGAACCATTATGCAATGTTTATCCTGTTTGTTAAGTACTGTTGCTAGTAATATTGATATGATTTTATACTTATTGTCATTTTCAATACTTAAGATAACCAGTGTTCGATTTTTATTTCCATCTCATACGTTAAGTAAAAAAAAAAATATATTGTTCGACTAATGTAACGAGATAACTATTTTTAGGCAATTTACTTGCGTTGCTAATATTAAAATATCTCATTTTTCACAGCTTAACTTGTATTTTTCTGTATGTATATTCTGTATTTTCGATGGCAAATGTAAAAGTAGGTAAAAGATGATGTTGGTGTGCGGTTTGAATACAGAATCCCTTAACGAGTTTGGTACACGTTGTTAATTAGGAGTAAACAAATGATACACATTATGAAGTTTTATATGTTCATATATTGTAAGAAACAGGTAAATATATTGAAAATAGAACATACATGTTCATGTATTACATTCAAAGCTATATAAAGAAAAAAAACACATTACAGTCTTTAATTTGCACATTGTCAGTTGTGAGTTTAATGATAGACATTTCCTCCGAATTTTACTTGGAAATATATTGAGCAGTAAATGAGAGTATTAGACAAAAAACATTGGTTCTACAAGTATGTGAAACAATATATTCAATCTAAACAAAAATCAAGTGTATAACTATAATTATTCGTATATTGTAATTTTATAAGAAAAACAAAACATTTGAAGGGGTGAAACGTTATATATGAACTATACATTAAACCGTCTATTACCAGGGGAAGAACTTGTTTCGAGTTTCTTAATGTTCACGATATTGCAGTTTTTTTTAAAGATTTTAGTTCGCTATTAATGCTGATTTGTGTTAACATTGATAGCCAAGAAATAAGGTCAGGATTAACACCAAACGTGTTCAAAGTAATTCAGTTAACGGAACAATCAAACGATACTCGACCATTTCAAGTTATTATGTGTTGTTGTTGTCAAGTCCCATTCTTGAATTGGGCAATATCTTTAAATAATTGTGTCTCGCCTGCTAGAGTCTCATTCTTAAAGTTCTTTTCATAACGGCATTCCTATTCGATCACAGATTTTATTTGGAGAATTCTCAACGTTTTTCACACTCATGTGATTTTCCATACAAAGCTGCTTTCACTTCTTTGCGAAGTTTGGAAGCGGGAGATGCTTGATACGGCTTGGATTTAAATGGCGTCTATTGGCGTTTTGAATGGAGATTAATGTGTTGTTTTAATGTCTTTTGCTTCCCTGTCTCTTTGAACATTTTTTTGGGTTTGCTTTAATGCTTCATTTTCGCCGTACGTATTTCCGCAAACAAGGTTTCTTTCTAGACGTACACTGTCACAGAAAATGCCACTGTTAAAACATCTGTAAACCCATTATACTTATAATCGTCGTGGTTTGTAGTTAATCAGGTTTTAACTAGCGTTTGCTCGTATAATCACTAAAAACAATGACGTAGATTACGTAGATGTTAAAACCAAATGTTTTATATTTCTAACTGTAAATGGATTTTCAAATCATATAATGTTTTTTATTCACCATTTAAAAATTAGGTTGGCATATTCATTCTCAGGTATTCACTTATTCTTTTCATCAGTAACTATGTACAATAACATAAAGGTAAGCCTACTTTATCCACTTATTTTCGTTCGCCAATTTTACCATATAAATCAGAGGCACTTGCTCTCGATTGAGGCTTTCTGCAAAGTAATGAAGCAAACTACAGGAAATACTGTAAGAAAATTTATACCGACATGTCGAGGAAAATCGGCCCTAAAACATGGCTGTTAAAATTTGACACAATATTCTGATTAAATGTGAAAAACACGAAAACTTACCGGCGCTCGTCGACTTTGTAGAAAGTAGGTTTTCTACTTTACCACAACAAAGGTCACGTGATTGGCAGCCGTGATATGGAAAACGATCACTTGACGGACGGTATGATTTTAGCATGCCCTCCTTCGGGTGCATAGAAAATGTCATACCAATGCAATGTGGAGTTTACATAGCTAAAATCTGGGACCAATAATATATCCTACTCCCAGCTAAAATATTAGTCGGACAGTGTGTTGATATCTTTATTGAGACCATGTGACACCAGTCGTCTTGCATGCACAGAGAGCTTCGTTTTTGTATTTTAGGGTGTAGGTTTTGAGATGAGAAATATTTTGTTGACATCATATAGATTTTCAATTTCCTACGCAGTTATTTCCAAATCCTTCTTCAATTCCTAACTCTACACCAACTTTTATAACGATACAGTTGTTGGTCGGAGGGTCTCAATTTCTCAATAAATTGTAAATTAACAAAACATCAGCCTACAGTTATTACGCCATTGATAATATACTCTGTCTCAAAGCAATGGTTCAAAAGTATATACAAAAATAGGGGTAGGTTTTATTGTTTATATGTCGACTTTCGTAAGGCGTTTGATAAAATTAATCACCAGATTTTCTTCCAAAGGGTATCAATGGAAAGTTCTTACATGTTTTAAAGCAAATGTATAACACATTGTACTCTTGTGTTAAAGTATCAAATGGGGTCTCTGACGCGCAATCTGATAATGACGCCTGTACAACTATTACCGAATTGTTTAAATGTAATATAGGGCGACGAGACAAGGTAACAAGTCAAGCCCGACTATTTTTGCATTTTTATTGACGACCTATCGACGATGTTACGAGAGAGATGTGGTTCCGGAATACTTATTACAAACGAAATTAATTATATTATATGTCTAATGTTCGCCGATGATGTAGCTAGCTGTGCGGAAACAGCGAACAACTTACAACAACATTTAAATGTTATTGAGCAATTTTGTGCAAATACTGGCATGGAAGTTAATTCAGATAAAACTGAAATAATCGTTTTCAGAAATGGCGGACCGCTAAGAAACTACGAAAAATGGTATTAATGGCACACAAATAAATACTGTATCTTTCTACAAATACATAGGGTTACTACTTACTACCCAATGATCGTGGAGTGCAGCACATGATAAATTATCTGCATAAGCACTGAAGGCATTTTTTTTAATATATATCTATAAGAAACATTTTGAAGCATTCCCAGCAAAATAATTATTTTTACTCTTTGATGGCATGGTTAAGCCAACTTTGTGCTATGGATCGCAGATTTAGGGATATAAATATATTGGTACCATAGGCATAGAGACAGTTAAAAATAAACTATGCAAGAGACATTTGTATGTTAAAAGAACTACAAATTCATGTATAACTCTGGGCGAATGTGGACGTCTTCCTATGTGTGTTACTTATTTTGTTAACTGCATTAAATAATGGTGTAAGCAGCTTTAGCTATTAACTATGTCTAATCATAGATACCCTAAACACTGCTACAAAATGTTAAAATCGATAGGTGACGCCGGGCGAAATTGTTGAGCATCCAATATTAAATCTTTGTTATTCAAATACGGATTTGGAAACATTTGAATTGCTCAAGATGTAGGAAATATTGATGTTTTTATAAATCCTTTTAGACAACTGTTAATTGACTGTTTCGTCCAAAACCAGCATAACGACATTAGTGGGTCATCAAGGTGTCATCATTATAAACATTACAAAACATTATTAAATACAGAAAGGTACATACATCTGGAAATTTCATTAAAATATATCAGATTGCTTTTCTGTGTTTCGCTGCTCAAACCATAAACCAAACATGGAACTTGGAAGATATATAAATATTCCACAGGATGAGAGGTTTTGTATATACTGTCTGAATCAAAAGTTGACAGTTATTGATGGTGAGTATCATTTATTCTTTCAATGTCCTAAATTCGATATTATTCGTAGACAATATCTTTTTAATTAGTATTCATCTGGTAATAATTCAAATAATTTCTCCTCTTTAATGTCCACTGAAAATGATAATACAATATTGAAGTTAACAATCTATATGTATGCCATCTGTTAGACTTGAAAAATATGTAAATCTTATGTTGCAACTACAATACTATGTATTTGTACATTTTGTGTATTTTGGGCCGGTGGCCTTTTTTCACTTGAATAAAATGAATTGAATTGAATTGAGTATTGAACTCATCTGGATATCATTCTGAAGAATTGCTTCCTCTGATCTAACAGTAATATTTAGAGAGACAAGGGTCTGATATTGGATATCTGATAAGTGTCTGTGTTTTGATGGATTGAATGATACAAGCCACCTATCAGCCCACTTATGAATCCTTTCCATTTCAGAATTGAGTTGCTCGGCAACAACGGAAGGGATATCTACAACAATATATAAGGTAGTGTCATCCGAAAAAAGTCGAATGGATGATTGAACTTGACAAGCAATATCATTGATGTATTAGGAAAAGTAAGGGCCCTAAAATTGAGCCTTACGAGGTACAAGCAGATATTGTAACAGTGTCTGACTTAGTTCCAGACTCTTGGACAATCAGTTATCCACAATAATAAGGATCCGGAAATGTTTCTTTTACGAAGTTTGAACAGATGATCTTCGCACCGAACACGATCAACTGCTTTCAACGGTCACAGAAAACTACTCAAGTTATTTTTCCTGATCTATTAAAGCAAGAAACAACGAGTAAGAATTCGATACAAGCTGATTGACAGTGACAGGATCCATATAGTGTACCGATACAAGCTGATTGACAGTGGAAGGATCCATAGTGTACCGATACAAGCTGATTGACAGTGGAAGGATCCATATAGTGTACCGATACAAGCTGATTGACAGTGGAAGGATCCATATAGTGTACCGATACAAGCTGATTGACAGTAGAAGGATCCATATAGTGTACCGATACAAGCTGATTGACAGTTGCAGGATCCATAGTGTACCGATACAAGCTGATAGACAGTGGAAGGATCCATAGTGTACCGATACAAGCTGATTGACAGTGGCAGGATCCATAGTGTACCGATACAAGCTGATTGACAGTGGCAGGATCCATATAGTGTACCGATACAAGCTGATTGACAGTGGAAGGATCCATAGTGTACCGATACAAGCTGATTGACAGTGGAAGGATCCATAGTGTACCGATACAAGCTGATTGACAGTGGAAGGATCCATAGTCTACCGATACAAGCTGATTGACAATGGAAGGATCCATAGTGTACCGATACAAGCTGATTGACAGTGGCAGGATCCATATAGTGTACCGATACAAGCTGATTGACAGTGGAAGGATACATAGTGTACCGATACAAGCTGATTGACAGAGGAAGGATCCATAGTGAACCGATACAAGCTGATTGACAGTGGAAGGATCCATATAGTGTACCGATACAAGCTGATTGACAGTGGAAGGATACATAGTGTACCGATACAAGCTGATTGACAGAGGAAGGATCCATAGTGAACCGATACAAGCTGATTGACAGTGGAAGGATCCATATAGTGTACCGATACAAGCTGATTGACAGTGGAAGGATCCATATAGTGTACCGATACAAGCTGATTGACAGTGGAAGGATCCATATAGTGTACCGATACAAGCTGATTGACAGTGGAAGGATCCATATAGTGTACCGATACAAGCTGATTGACAGTGGAAGGATCCATAGTGTATCGATACAAGCTGATTGACAGAGGAAGGATCCATAGTGAACCGATACAAGCTGATTGACAGTGGAAGGATCCATATAGTGTACCGATACAAGCTGATTGACAGTGGAAGGATCCATAGTGTACCGATACAAGCTGATTGACAGAGGAAGGATCCATAGTGAACCGATACAAGCTGATTGACAGTGGAAGGATCCATAGTGTACCGATACAAGCTGATTGACAGTGGAAGGATCCATAGTGTACCGATACAAGCTGATTGACAGTGGAAGGATCCAAATAGTGTACCGATACAAGCTGATTGACAGTGGAAGGATCCATATAGTGTACCGATACAAGCTGATTGGCAGTGGAAGGATCCATATAGTGTACCGATACAAGCTGATTGACAGTAGAAGGATCCATATAGTGTACCGATACAAGCTGATTGACAGTGGAAGGATCCATATAGTGTACCGATACAAGCTGATTGACAGTGGAAGGATCCATAGTGTACCGATACAAGCTGATTGACAGTGGAAGGATCCATAGTGTACCGATACAAGCTGATTGACAGTGGAAGGATCCATATAGTGTACCGATACAAGCTGATTGACAGTAGAAGGATCCATATAGTGTACCGATACAAGCTGATTGACAGTGGAAGGATCCATATAGTGTACCGATACAAGCTGAGTGACAGTGGCAGGAGCCATATAGTGTACCGATACAAGCTGATTGACAGTGGCAGGAGCCATATAGTGTACCGATACAAGCTGATTGACAGTTGCAGGATCAATATAGTGTACCGATACAAGCTGATTGGCAGTGGAAGGATCCATATAGTGTACCGATACAAGCTGATTGACAGTGGAAGGATCCATATAGTGTACCGATACAAGCTGATTGACAGTGGAAGGATCCATATAGTGTACCGATACAAGCTGATTGACAGTGGAAGGATCCATATAGTGTACCGATACAAGCTGATTGACAGTGGAAGGATCCATATAGTGTACCGATACAAGCTGATTGACAGTGGAAGGATCCATAGTGTACCGATACAAGCTGATTGACAGTGGAAGGATCCATAGTGTACCAATACAAGCTGATTGACAGTGGAAGGATCCATAGTGTACCGATACAAGCGGATTGACAGTGGCAGGAGCCATATAGTGTACCGATACAAGCTGATTGACAGTGGCAGGAGCCATATAGTGTACCGATACAAGCTGATTGACAGTTGCAGGATCAATATAGTGTACCGATACAAGCTGATTGACAGTGGAAGGATCCATAGTGTACCGATACAAGCTGATTGACAGTGGAAGGATCCATAGTGTACCGATACAAGCTGATTGACAGTGGAAGGATCCATATAGTGTACCGATACAAGCTGATTGACAGTGGAAGGATCCATATAGTGTACCGATACAAGCTGATTGACAGTGAAAGGATCCATAGTGTACCGATACAAGCTGATTGACAGTGGAAGGATCCATAGTGTACCGATACAAGCTGATTGACAGTGGAAGGATCCATAGTGTACCGATACAAGCTGATTGACAGTGGAAGGATCCATAGTGTACCGATACAAGCTGATTGACAGTGGAAGGATCCATAGTGTACCGATACAAGCTGATTGACAGTGGAAGGATCCATAGTGTACCGATACAAGCTGATTGACAGTGGAAGGATCCATAGTGTACCGATACAAGCTGATTGACAGTGGAAGGATCCATAGTGTACCGATACAAGCCGATTGACAGTGGAAGGATACATAGTGTACCGATACAAGCCGATTGACAGTGGAAGGATCCATAGTGTACCGATACAAGCTGATTGACAGTGGAAGGATCCATAGTGTACCGATACAAGCTGATTGACAGTGGAAGGATCCATATAGTGTACCGATACAAGCTGATTGACAGTGGAAGGATCCATATAGTGTACCGATACAAGCTGATTGACAGTGGAAGGATCCATATAGTGTACCGATACAAGCTGATTGACAGTGGAAGGATCCATATAGTGTACCGATACAAGCTGATGGACAGTGGAAGGATCCATAGTGTACCGATACAAGCTGATTGACAGTGGAAGGATCCATATAGTGTACCGATACAAGCTGATTGACAGTGAAAGGATCCATAGTGTACCGATACAAGCTGATTGACAGTGGAAGGATCCATATAGTGTACCGATACAAGCTGATTGACAGTGGAAGGATCCATAGTGTACCGATACAAGCTGATTGACAGTGAAAGGATCCATAGTGTACCGATACAAGCTGATTGACAGTGGAAGGATCCATAGTGTACCGATACAAGCTGATTGACAGTGGAAGGATCCATAGTGTACCGATACAAGCTGATTGACAGTGGAAGGATCCATAGTGTACCGATACAAGCTGATTGACAGTGAAAGGATCCATAGTGTACCGATACAAGCTGATTGACAGTGAAAGGATCCATAGTGTACCGATACAAGCTCGATACAAGCTGATTGACAGTGGAAGGATACACTGTGTACCGGCAAAAAGGTCAAGGCCAAACAGTTGCAACATACCGCCATAAGACACGACCTTAACGGCAAGAACAAAAAAAAACTGTTCGCTGACTTTTCAATTAGACTAGTCGTTAGTCGTTACCACCCTTTGTCAATGGAAAAGTGATGTGTTTGAAATATTTTACATATTGACGCGCACACCTGATAAGAAACAGATGATCCCAGTCTCAGGTTAACAGGCAGACATTTATAAATAACTACTAACGCGATTAGACACAAGCATATCGGCCTTGTGTGTATGGAACATTTTCCATATTTTTCTTTTTTGTCTCGCAGACATGACTTATTGGCCACCATTCAGATGGTGGAAGATACATGTTTTATTGAATCTTTAATGTTTCTGACACATAATTCAATTCAGCTGCGTCTTTGTATTTGTGTATGTGATGTTAATATGTTTATGTCTATAGTTCATTCACGTTTGGGTCCTTGCCTTGTACCACTAGACAGGGTTTATTTTTAAATTTTCGACTACTGGTATCTTTCATTGTATTTTTGATGTATTGTATCACAATTCTTATTGTTGGTAAACGTTGGGTTACTGCCTCTGAACGGTCAGTTGAATCTAAATAAGCTAAATGTTCTCACGAGTAGTCCTGAAAAACAAACAACTATCCTCACTATAAACTATGGAGGAAAACATTTATCGTTGTAATATGTCTCTCAGGACTACCCCGACTTCTTGGATGAGGAAATGATAGATAACTCACGGGTCAACGTGCGACACCGGAAAGACGGGTCGGCGGGGGACATAATTATTGGCTATAGGCAGGAATTTAGTATGCTATACAATCTATGAAACACTAGGACAACGTTCCAATGCTATTACAGATGAACATTCAATTCCTCCATGCGTGTATCAGTGTGTGTATACCATGTGATAAATAACGTCATGTCACGGCTACGTCGAAAGGCAACATTTTGCTTAAAATGAAGACTTAAATTAAATATATTTTTTTTCTACTACATCATTTTAAAAACCACAAAGGGCAGTCAATGCCCTAAATAAAGAGGCCCGCCTTCGTTTTATAACCAAAATTTGGTTGAGTTTCATCAAAGTGTTTTAAGAAACTAAACTATGTAAGATTGATAATGGTATAGAAATATATAAGTTAAGTTTTATGTGAACGTATGTATATATGTGGCTTGAAAACTAAAAAGAGGTCAACAAACTTGCAGTCCAGACAGCAACCAATATATAGAACTGCAACCCATCTCTGTAAAAATCGGAGCGGCAGCCTATCATTTTCTTTTCGTTCTCATATCTTTTCAAATCATAAAAATATTCGTTCACAAATGCATGAACCTGTTTTATTTATAACATTTATAGTACATACAAGTATTTATGTAGCTTGCTAGGCCATTTCATTATTGGTTTGGCAATTTTACCTACCAGTCGGATCTCGGACATGTTGGAAACAACGCAGAAGTGTTCTTGAAACGGTTACAATTTCAAGAAAAATATGGATATGCTAATATACACTAAGCAGGTGGGCATATGATAGGCTATGTTAAAAGTCCAAGAAACTATTAAAATTATATGTATTACCCTGATTTAGTGCGTTTTGGTGACGCACTGAAACCAAACATTTGGTCACGTGGATTCCCCGCCGCGAAAATAGAGAGGAATGGTCCTTACCTAGGGTCCCTGGAGCGCGGGGGCATTTGGCGGGGATTTTACCTGCAGTTCGTCCCCGCAGGACGGGGATTTTTACCCGGGCTTGGCTGGTCCGAAAGTCGATCAAAGTCCCCGCTATTCCCTGGACCTCGAAGGGGCGTGGTTACAATTGACTGGTACATAATCAAATGTATTTCCTGACTGCGTTGTTGAATTACTTCTTAAACTGCATGTAGTCAGAAGTCTGACTCAGGACTAGTTCATTTCTTCTTGTCTTCGACTTCGTCCCTTCGCTGATCCGCCTTTGTACGTTCGTGCTTTTGCCGTCGCACCTTCCCGTCAAAACTCCATTGCGAATAGGCGACGACACGATGGACCTAACGTAACACAATACATACTCCTCCTACCGTTGGGGTGAAAAATTGATTTGGGTCTTACGTGAGCTGATTAGTAGTACATGTATATTTAAAAAGGTCGGGAACATAAGGACAAATATTTAGACGTTAATTATAAATGTGGTATTGGCAGTGAAACAATTCGGCAAACCTAACAAGAAAACTATCTCTAAAATCCACCTTTTGCTACGTTTTAGTTTATGGCCTTATTATCTAATTCCAGGAAATTATATTGCGAAACAAATACAAGAACATTCTTAATGCACGAGGAAATAACGATTGGAAAACATAACAATAGCACCAAACTGCGTTGTGATCGATCCCACACTGATTAATATACCACAACAGTGATAATAAAACTTATGTGAAAACATTATAGCGCATATTAAGCGTCGGGAACAGTTTATTGATCGTTTCGTTTAATTTATTTGACAACGATTGTGTAAAAAAGTTATTGCAACATGATATTAATCCAGGGTGTTGGCACGTTGTTACGCGAGAGTGTGGTCTTGTGTAGTTGGGGGAAACCCAATTGTCCGGCATGATGGTCAAAATCTCATATGCACAGAGACCGGGAATCAAACCCGGGACGCATGGGTGATGAGCGGATGTGGTTATCTTTTATATATGAAATAACCTACGAATTGCAACATCAATATCATGATCAAATGCTTGCAAAGCGCTTGGCAAAGAGCAGACGGAGTGAAAGCAAGAAGGTGTGTCTTCGACGTCGTCCCTTTATTAGCACCGCGTGCATGCGAATAGATTTCTGTCATTTCGTATTCAATTAAATGCTTTCACCAATGGGTACTCAGTCGCTTTCCTACCAGAAGGCGAAACACGACCATGCAAATCAAATCAAACTCTTTATTTACTCCCGATATGAGATATGCATACATATGTACAAATATATAGATACTTTTAGAGAATTTCAAGTGAACAGTTATATGTAATTAAAAATGGAAATAACGTATGGCCAAACATAGTCCCGATCAGGAGGTATCATCATCATGCAGCAGTATAAAAATTGAGTAACAAATTACACACGTGACAGACAATCACGTATAAATTGGTACGGTATCAGAAGAAAGTCATTATTGTCATTAAAGTCATGCAGGGGCGCTAAAGGTGCACCCATGCGTGTCAAAGTAAACATTGATTCGTCCAAATAAAGTACTTCTGATACAGACTCAATGCCGAAGCACAAAATAGCACACACATATATAGTCCCCAATACAATACAGTTGTTGCTGCACATCCATTGACTAGGTGAACAATTTTGTCCGTGATTTGGGCATTTTGACAAAGTTATGGCTATTCGGCAGATGCGACAAAATAGTTTTGCAACCTCGTACATAATCTTTCCCTGAGCAGCACGAATACACACAAAAGTGACGGGGAGTTTGTTGTAAGATTCCAAAGCGAGAAAAGTCAGAGTCTGTCATATTTCTGCCAACTCCGGCAAACAATATACGCAAAAGGGCTAAGTAAACTGGTCTGCAAATTGGTGTACTAGTATCTTCGTATTTTCGAGGCAAACATATACGAATTTGCAGAAATCAGCCACCATTCCTTAATGTATTTTATAAAGCAATAGTCAACAATCCTGCAACATTATATTTCCATTGGGAACTTGTTGCAGTTTGGTAGAACAAATGCAGAGGAGTGGTGTGTTTTCGAACAAATGCAGGAATGGTGTGTTTTCGAACAAATGCAGGAGTGGTGTGTTTTCGAACAATTGCAGAGGAGTGGTGTGTTTTCGAACAAATGCAGAGGAATTGAGTGTTTTCGTACAAATGCAGGTGTGATGTGTTTTCGAACAAATGCAGAGGAATTGTGTGTTTTCGTACAAATGCAGAGGAGTGGTGTGTTTTCGAACAAATGCAGGAGTGGTGTGTTTTCGAACAATTGCAGAGGAGTGGTGTGTTTTCGAACAAATGCAGAGGAATTGTGTGTTTTCAAACAAATGCAGAGGAGTGGTGTGTTTTCGAACAAATGCAGGAGTGGTGTGTTTTCGAACAAATGCAGGAGTGGTGTGTTTTCGAACAAATGCAAAGGAGTGGTGTGTTTTCGAACAAATGCAGAGGAGTGGTGTGTTTTCGCACAAATGCAGAGGAGTGGTGTGTTTTCGAACAAATGCAGAGGAGTGGTGTGTTTTCGAACAAATGCAGAGGAGTGGTGTGTTTTCGCACAAATGCAGAGGAGTGGTGTGTTTTCGAACAAATGCAGAGGAGTGGTGTGTTTTCGAACAAATGCAGGAGTGGTGTGTTTTCGAACAAATGCAGGGGAGTGGTGTGTTTTCGAACAAATACAGGAGTGGTGTGTTTTCGAACAAATGCAGAGGAGCGGTGTGTTTTCGAACACACGCAAAGGAATGGTGTGTTTTCGAAAATGACAAAATAGGTTCCTTAAGATCGCTGCTTATTATATGATGAGATTTTCAATTTCTTCATCCGTTACAATTTGTCAGCAGGAGTCGGCTGTGTGATAACGTCAGCTTCCAAGTAATTAAATGGCATCGTTTGGGCTACGCCCGCTTTTCGGGTTCTATTTTCAATAGAAAGTTTAAAATATATAAACTATTAAATATTATTACTTTTGAGAGCAGTGATTTTATGTTAAACCTATACGCGAGTTACGCGAGTTTGAAATGTTTTACCTCAGAATCATTCTATTAGATTGCAGACGACAGTCACGTGGATGCATTCGGAGATGTTCTGACAATCCAATACATTGAAAAACCTTAATTAATAAATGTGAGTGAAGTTAGCAGCACAGCAGCAAGCTGCTAGCAGCAACAGCAGCTAGCTGCTGTGCTGCTGGCAGCTAGCTGCTGCGTTTTTACTATGAATGTAATAATATATATTTACTATAATACAATAGTATATAAATTATTTCAGCTGTTTATAGGAATACAAATAGGAGTAAGAAAAAAAAGATTTTACTGATTTAGCTTATTTGGTAAAATTTTGATTACGGCAGGGTTTTTTTTTTCATGAGCGGCACACCAATGCAAACATTTTGTTGAGAAAGGCCATAAATAATAACAATGTTAATGAGGATATCAATGATTCGGCGTTACTTTTGGCTTTGTGAACTAGTGCATGTTAAGAAAGTATGCTCATATATTGACATTTATAGTTAACTAGTGTGTGCTTCAAAAGGCAATGCCTGTTTTGCATTTAAAATAACCAAAACCAAACCAACTAGACATCTCTTATTTCTAATCAGGGATATGCATAGGTCTCCGAGTCACAACAATGATTCCATATTTCATTTTAATTTTAGCAGGGACCGACTACTCCCAAATTTGACATATACAGGAAAATACCCTTTGTAATGGAAACAGTTAGAGAATTAACTAGGATCTTTGTACTTCTTCTTCTATTAAAGAATATTGGTACATTATATCAATAGTCGGACGTGACAATTAAACGTAAAAGGGGAATTAATAAAGAACCAACTTTTAACATCTTAATTTGACTTGAGTCATTTGAACGATAAAACTTCGTCTGCACTTAAACAGCGACTCGCAGTTATGTCAGCTAATACCACAAGCTGGTCAAATGCACGTGCCGCTAAGACAGTGTGGCCCGGGCTCGGTGAAGCTGCACTACTCAACCGGAGGTACGGATAATATCCCCCGGATGATTGCCCCCCAGACATTAGCCCCTAGGACCATAGCTCTCCCGGAAGATAGCCCCCCCCCCCGTATTAGTGAAAAAACGGACGATATCCCCCCAAATATTAAAATGCATATTATAACCAGTTTATTTAAGCAAATTTGTATGATATTCTCAAACCTCAATGACTCAATTGTGAGGACTATTTTTACAAGTCAAAATCGAACTTGTAACACTAATTCCCACAACATTGGCCACCCTTTATTGTACCCTTCAACACTACAATTCTGTTAGATGGTAATAGGGACATTTGCAAATGCACTGTTTGAACTGTAACTATAGGTTTTGTTCGCTGAACACTTGATTCACAAGTCTGTATAGAGAACCAGAAAAGGACCACTAAATGGCATTTTTTATGTTTTATGAGTTTTATGAATATGCAAATTTAAAAGAGTGTATATATGTAAAGTCATTTATATATATATGCAGGGGGGCTATTGTCTGGGGGGCTATTGTCTGGGAGGGCTATCATCCGGGGGGGGATATGGTCCTAGGGGCTAATGTCTGGGGGCAATCATCCGGGGGGGGGGGGATATCATCCTACACTCACTAAACCGGGGTGCGCGGTCGCATACGAGGAGGAATCTTGCACCGTGTGACTTTGTATCTGCAAATGTCCTTCTTGAAAAAAATCCTTTCTTGTTTTATTAAATAAGTACCCTACTGATTTAATTTATTCTTGTATGACCCTATTATAATTTTTAAACATTTTCATGAAAACATATTAACTATATGATTGATAGGCAAAAATCATTAAATGCTTGAGACACAGTAATATTTCTTATCATCACAGGACAAAGTAAAATAATACCAACCATATTTACGAATAGCAATTCAAAAAGTCACACTATACAGAACCGATGAATAAACGCAAACACACTTACATGCACGCACGCACGCGCGCGCATACGCACACACCCATAAGCATATACACGAACATATTAATACAAAGTCATAACGAAAGTTATCTTAATGGCCTTGTGCTGCTTAGCAGTTCTCCGATCTGGGAATCCAGCCGTGCAGTTATAAAGGTTTTATTATAGAATTGGACTTTTCATCTTTTGTTGTTGTTGCTTTCAAACGATAGTAACAGTATTAATACAATGCCTTTGAATAAGAACAAGAGTGATGTTATATATAGTAGCCCACCAATATATTTTAACAAAGGATGCTTCACAATTTGGATATAACAATGGTGATCATGCATTTAAAATGGGTTTAAATATAAATGCTATATCACAGTTTAAAAGCTTATCAGTCATATTTATTTTGGTTTATTCAATTAATTCATTTATAACTGTGTATATTGTTTATATGTATTAGTAGGATAATCTACTCGAAAAGTGTCAACCTAAAAGGCCCGGAGCCAATTAACAAATACACAGGAAATGGCCCCTACTGTGACACCAGTGTAATATTGAGAAGATGCACGGCAGTGGATTATCATGGCAAATATTCCTTAAACTAGGCAGAAGTCAATACAATGAACACTCAAGGTCAATATAACTGTATTTTTTTCGGAACTATACGGGACAATATTGTGCGGGTGTTCTTTAAATTGACTTTGACACAATTAACTGTTTAACTTCTCTGACGGAGTTATTAAAAATAAATATTTAAAATATCAAAATCAAGTTCCATTTCTAGAAATACATATTTGATATTAAAAAGTAATTACGAGATAATCGCCAAATTATAACCAATCAAGCTTAGTTACTCATGAAAATCCCCTAAACAATAAAGGTGTTAATCATAAGTATTTCCCTCTCATTGTCCTCTCGAATGTCTTAAACGATTGAGCAGAATAACGTATATCTTTTTCGATAAAAATGGCCGAGGATCTCCGAATGTCTCTTGGCTATATTGGACTAACTTTAACGGATTGAAGATGTTACACTGCGGAAAATGGTTTAATATACGGGAATATACTGAAACCCGTACATCCAATTTGTACGGTAAGTGTACGGAATGTTGAGTATGCGGGTGTGTTCGGATTCGTATATTCATAAAACTCGCACATCTTGAGTATACGGGATTCGATGTATGGACGTGCACTAACCCGTACATCCGTGTTGTAACAAAAAACAATGAATTATGTAGCCAATTTAGGTCTTTGGGGGTTTAATTTGATAGCACATATAATATGAAAGTCATTTATACCATTGACTTAAACATATCACTGTTTCGTAAAAAAACAGGATGGTGTCAGTAAAAATTACCTTTGTAGAAAATTTAATGCTTTAATGGGTTTCGATAGCTTTTGATGAAATTTAAAAGAGGTCTAAATTATAAAAATAAATAATTCGGACAATACTGAGTTGATTGACTAACGACTAGAACTTATACTATTTTGATGGATGTACGGTACATCTCCGTATATCTTGAGTGTACGGGCATGAACGGTCTCCAGACATGTTGAAAATACGGGAATTTATGCTATTCCGTACACTTTGAAAGTATGAGATTACACTATTCCCGTACACGATGAATATACGGGCTTGTACAATTCCCGCATTATATGTATGTTCGGAAATAAACCAGTTCCCGTGCACACTGAGTGTACGGAATAGTAACAATTCCTGTACATTATGGGTATACGGTAATGTACCCTTTCCCGTACACACCTGTTATAAAGGTTTTGAATTTTGTAATAAAGTCAGGTAATTTGGTGTTATATTTGACAGCATACATGATATGAACAACATTTAAATCATACACTGGTATACATTGTTCCGTGTTACGCAGGGAAACCGCAATGTGTTAGTAAGGGTCCCGTTGTGTAGGAAATGTTATGCTTTTGGTGGGTTTTAACAACCTTTGATGAAATTAAAGCGACATGTTTATAATACTAAATAATAAAAATCGACAATGCTGGTAGGGTTGATGTACGACTGGTACTAACAAAATTTTGATGAATGTACGGTACCATACATCTCCGTATATCTTGAGCGGACGGACATGTATGGTCTCCGTACATGTTGAGTGTACGGGAATTTATGCTCTTCCGTACACGTTGAGCGTACGGGTTTATACCATTCCTGTACACGAATGCGTGAATATTTCCCGTATATTACGGATGTACGGACATATACAAGTTCCAAAAGTTACAATTCCCGTACCCTATGGATATACGGAAATGCACTCTTTCCCGTACGCCCATGTTATAAAAAAGTTTTGAATTTTGTATTCAAGTAAGGTGGGTGGGTGTTTGGGTATGTGGGTATGTGGGTGGGTGGCTATGGCTGATTGGCTGGATGGGTGTTGTGAGTGAGTGAGTGAGTGAGTGAGTGAGTGAGTGAGTGAGTGAGTGAGTGAGTGAGTGAGTGAGTGAGTGAGTGAGTGAGTGAGTGAGTGAGTGAGTGAGTGAGTGAGTGAGTGAGTGAGTGAGTGAGTGAGTGAGTGAGTGAGTGAGTGAGTGAGTGAGTGAGTGAGTGAGTGAGTGAGTGAGTGAGTGAGTGAGTGAGTGAGTGAGTGAGTGAGTGAGTGAGTGAGTGAGTGAGTGAGTGAGTGAGTGAGTGAGTGAGTGAGTGAGTGAGTGAGTGAGTGAGTGAGTGAGTGAGTGAGTGAGTGAGTGAGTGAGTGAGTGAGTGAGTGAGTGAGTGAGTGAGTGAGTGAGTGAGTGAGTGAGTGAGTGAGTGAGTGAGTGAGTGAGTGAGTGAGTGAGTGAGTGAGTGAGTGAGTGAGTGAGTGAGTGAGTGAGTGAGTGAGTGAGTGAGTGAGTGAGTGAGTGAGTGAGTGAGTGAGTGAGTGAGTGAGTGAGTGAGTGAGTGAGTGAGTGAGTGAGTGAGTGAGTGAGTGAGTGAGTGAGTGAGTGAGTGAGTGAGTGAGTGAGTGAGTGAGTGAGTGAGTGAGTGAGTGAGTGAGTGAGTGAGTGAGTGAGTGAGTGAGTGAGTGAGTGAGTGAGTGAGTGAGTGAGTGAGTGAGTGAGTGAGTGAGTGAGTGAGTGAGTGAGTGAGTGAGTGAGTGAGTGAGTGAGTGAGTGAGTGAGTGAGTGAGTGAGTGAGTGAGTGAGTGAGTGAGTGAGTGAGTGAGTGAGTGAGTGAGTGAGTGAGTGAGTGAGTGAGTGAGTGAGTGAGTGAGTGAGTGAGTGAGTGAGTGAGTGAGTGAGTGAGTGAGTGAGTGAGTGAGTGAGTGAGTGAGTGAGTGAGTGAGTGAGTGAGTGAGTGAGTGAGTGAGTGAGTGAGTGAGTGAGTGAGTGAGTGAGTGAGTGAGTGAGTGAGTGAGTGAGTGAGTGAGTGAGTGAGTGAGTGAGTGAGTGAGTGAGTGAGTGAGTGAGTGAGTGAGTGAGTGAGTGAGTGAGTGAGTGAGTGAGTGAGTGAGTGAGTGAGTGAGTGAGTGAGTGAGTGAGTGAGTGAGTGAGTGAGTGAGTGAGTGAGTGAGTGAGTGAGTGAGTGAGTGAGTGAGTGAGTGAGTGAGTGAGTGAGTGAGTGAGTGAGTGAGTGAGTGAGTGAGTGAGTGAGTGAGTGAGTGAGTGAGTGAGTGAGTGAGTGAGTGAGTGAGTGAGTGAGTGAGTGAGTGAGTGAGTGAGTGAGTGAGTGAGTGAGTGAGTGAGTGAGTGAGTGAGTGAGTGAGTGAGTGAGTGAGTGAGTGAGTGAGTGAGTGAGTGAGTGAGTGAGTGAGTGAGTGAGTGAGTGAGTGAGTGAGTGAGTGAGTGAGTGAGTGAGTGAGTGAGTGAGTGAGTGAGTGAGTGAGTGAGTGAGTGAGTGAGTGAGTGAGTGAGTGAGTGAGTGAGTGAGTGAGTGAGTGAGTGAGTGAGTGAGTGAGTGAGTGAGTGAGTGAGTGAGTGAGTGAGTGAGTGAGTGAGTGAGTGAGTGAGTGAGTGAGTGAGTGAGTGAGTGAGTGAGAATTAATGTATAAATGAATTAATGTATGAATGAATTAATGTATGAATGAACAAATAATAATTATATTCAAACAATATTATATAAATTGTAACACCTGCTTTGATGAATGCTGATAAATAAAATCATATCTAAGATTAGAGACCGATTACTAACAGATTATTGAAATCGAAATTAATTTCAAGTTTTCTAATTGGATGTTATTATTTTTAAGAAGCCAGATTTTTTTTTATCTTATATTTATCTTTATATTATTATTTTACCAACGCTCTATCGTTGAGCTCACTCAATACTGAAGGTGGTGGTGGTGTTAGTAGTTAATACTTCGGGTCCCGGCGTGAGCACATTTAAGGGTCCCAGAGTGACAGTTCAACCACCGCACAACACTCCTGGGCAGAACCAGTACTAGGTGCCTTCACCTCTGCAAGGAACTGACAACTTCTGTACATGCCAGGGGCAGTGATACACTGCGAATGGTCGTAGAAAGGATTTCATCACAACAGTAGTGACCTGGTCCGCCCGGGAATCGAACCAGGGTTGTCCGATTCAGAGTTTTACACACTACCGTACCTTTTATACCATCCAAAATGTTACCTCTGTGTACCCTCCGTTGATACGTATGTACGGTACTAGTCAATAGTTTGCTCGGCATTAGAATGTTTGTCGTTAGATGCGAACTGGGGATTGCAAATTTCTTAGTATAAAGCATTAAATGTAAATTTTTGGCAATATCTGTCTCTAAATATATAAAGCTATTGTTTTTGTTGAGCAGGTGTTATTCGCCTATTGTTTGTTCTATTTTCGGCAATTTTAATTCGAACCTGCGCTAGACGGACCCACTTCAATTGCAAATCAGCGCCTAGGATCCAAACCTGTTGTCTACTAGCCGGCGTTAATAAATCTCCATTGACATGCAGAATAGATCCCTGCCTGGAATTCAGTTACATATACTTTTTAATGAGTTTTAAATAACCATGATTGTTTGGAATGAACCTGACAATGCCTAGCTGAACATGAGCCAAAGGAGCGTTAAGCGAAGAATGTTCAACATTACACTTTTCGTTATGGTCCCCTTACTCGAATTTTCGGGTCAGTGCGTCCCCAAAATGGCTTTTACAGCAGCAAATTTCGATTTTCGAGCTCTATTTTCGCCTACTCAGGACAAAAGCTCCAACTATCGAAATAGCACACATTGTAGGGCTCGTGGCCTAGTTCATCCCTGCACTTTTCGTTATGGTCCCCTTACTCGAATTTTCGGGTCAGTGCGTCCCCAAAATGGCTTTTACAGCAGCAAATTTCGATTTTCGAGCTCTATTTTCGCCTACTCAGGACAAAAGCTCCAACTATCGAAATAGCACACATTGTAGGGCTCGTGGCCTAGTTCATCCCTGCACTTTTCGTTATGGTCCCCTTACTCGAATTTTCGGGTCAGTGCGTCCCCAAAATGGCTTTTACAGCAGCAAATTTCGATTTTCGAGCTCTATTTTCGCCTACTCAGGACAAAAGCTCCAACTATCGAAATAGCACACATTGTAGGGCTCGTGGCCTAGTTCATCCCTGCACTTTTCGTTATGGTCCCTTACTCGAATTTTCGGGTCAGTGCGTCCCCAAAATGGCTTTTACAGCAGCAAATTTCGATTTTCGAGCTCTATTTTCGCCTACTCAGGACAAAAGCTCCAACTATCGAAATAGCACACATTGTAGGGCTCGTGGCCTAGTTCATCCCTGCACTTTTCGTTATGGTCCCCTTACTCGAATTTTCGGGTCAGTGCGTCCCCAAAATGGCTTTTACAGCAGCAAATTTCGATTTTCGAGCTCTATTTTCGCCTACTCAGGACAAAAGCTCCAACTATCGAAATAGCACACATTGTAGGGCTCGTGGCCTAGTTCATCCCTGCACTTTTCGTTATGGTCCCTTACTCGAATTTTCGGGTCAGTGCGTCCCCAAAATGGCTTTTACAGCAGCAAATTTCGATTTTCGAGCTCTATTTTCGCCTACTCAGGACAAAAGCTCCAACTATCGAAATAGCACACATTGTAGGGCTCGTGGCCTAGTTCATCCCTGCACTTTTCGTTATGGTCCCCTTACTCGAATTTTCGGGTCAGTGCGTCCCCAAAATGGCTTTTACAGCAGCAAATTTCGATTTTCGAGCTCTATTTTCGCCTACTCAGGACAAAAGCTCCAACTATCGAAATAGCACACATTGTAGGGCTCGTGGCCTAGTTCATCCCTGCACTTTTCGTTATGGTCCCCTTACTCGAATTTTCGGGTCAGTGCGTCCCCAAAATGGCTTTTACAGCAGCAAATTTCGATTTTCGAGCTCTATTTTCGCCTACTCAGGACAAAAGCTCCAACTATCGAAATAGCACACATTGTAGGGCTCGTGGCCTAGTTCATCCCTGCACTTTTCGTTATGGTCCCCTTACTCGAATTTTCGGGTCAGTGCGTCCCCAAAATGGCTTTTACAGCAGCAAATTTCGATTTTCGAGCTCTATTTTCGCCTACTCAGGACAAAAGCTCCAACTATCGAAATAGCACACATTGTAGGGCTCGTGGCCTTGTTCATCCCTGCACTTTTCGTCCGCATGGTATTTGAACATTTATCATACCTACTCGTAATGGTAGTCAACTCTTAGGCATTGTAGTTTCCTTACTATAAATAAAGATTACGTTTAGTTGGTATGGTCCCGTTGGCCCGAGAAATTGTTCTTTCGCAAGAAAATAACTGTGTTGGTGGACCGCTTATCAAAAAGACCCGAAATAATCAAAAGTTTACCAAACATTAAGCTAAAACAGTAAAATCTCATTTTTTCTTACCACTATTTATATTCCTATAAACAGCTGGAAAGCATACAATGATTAACTAAAGTAGTATATAGTTCATATAAATCATTATATTCATATTTAAAAAATGTAGCAGCTAGCTGCCAGCAGCATAGCAGCTAGCTGCCAGCAGCATATCAACTTGCTGCTGGCAGCTTGCTGCTATGCTGCTGTACTGCAAACTTCACGCACATAATTATAAACACGTCTTCGTAGAAATGCTTTAATTTAATGTGTTTTCTGCGTAAAATGAGTACGTCACATGTTTATTTTTGCAACAATGAAACATGTTTGTTCTTTTGGATAGATCTCAATGTTGTACCATGGAGGGTCACGTGATCAGCAACATTATTATTGTAAAATAAAACTATAAAATATGTTTAATAAAAAACAACCTTTATAAACAAACAATCGTATAACTGAAAAAAGAAAAAGGAAACATAAAGATACCAAACAAACGTTATAACACATCTTTGGGCGCATTCCAGAGTTATAATCTTGAAAGAACTAAGCATTTTACAGTGGTATGTCAACTAGCGGAACCGTGCGCGCGTGGATTGCCCTTACGTCCTGGAAAACTAGTTGGTGTTATCGGGGTGTTCAGTACTCAAATCCATCTTACTTTTATGTAATTGTGTGCATGAATATAATAAGAAAGAGTTTTTGTAAATACTTGTTCCAAGGTATATCTTATTAATTTGAAATAATATTTACTCACAAAGAGATGTATAGATATGTATACATACATTTGTGTAAATCTTAGTTTTAAATAGACATTTCTATCAAGTGGTGAGTCACTCCCCCCCCCCCACCCCTTAAATTGTTGATGTGAACTTTTCATATCAATATGGTCTGGGGCAACTCCTGGATAATAAGCTATGGTGAACATATTCAGGGTTAATGTCGTGGTAACCTTAAAATCCCCTTCAGCTGTAAATCGATCAATACATAATAAACGCTTAGGCCTAGAGACCTTAAACTTGGTAGAGATCCTTCAAACATGACCAGTACCCTAACTATTGTTATGTCAGTTGTTCAAAGGTCAAGGTCGTGGTACCTTAAGTTGAAAATCCGATTTCGTACAATAACTGAGGAATGTTTTTTTTCCACGTACCTCAAACTTAGTATGCTGATTTAATGCATATGCTTCCTTTAAGTCATGATTCAAAAACATTCGCTTTGCATCAAAATAATTCTTCTTTTTTTGTTTTGGAAAACTATTCAATAATTACAGTAGTCTAAGTAAATAAGTCATTTTTTGACATTTTATGCATAACTTATACATTGTATATTACTTTTACGGACTTGCACCAGTTTAGGACCTACATTTTAGTAGGAAAAAGTTTGATCGCAGTGCTTTACAAAGTACCATTTAATGATATTTCCTGTACCGTTGTATTCTTAATTAGGAAAGGTTAACTTTAGGACGTTATGGAACTCCCACCTTATGTAATGCTATATATCACGCCTCCAACAAACGTGACGCCACGCCATTGGTCCAGGACTGGTCACGCAGGAAACCATGGATATGGTTTCATTTGCCCCGTATATACCATAACGGATCACCTACTAACCCCGTAACTTATAATACAGTTACGCCAACACCTTCGTCAGATGTTGTTCCAGTCTGTAGCGTGGTGTAGCGGCGTCTCCTGGAACCCATCACGGTAACCCACCCTCGAACCGCTCGACAACAGCAGTAGCATGTTCTTCATATAACGTTGAAAGAAGGCAATAACGTAACAATATCCCAGTTTACACCAATACATTAACAAGACACATCCTTACGTTAAATGTGGCTACTGCCATGGACACACGGTTGCTGTGAAGGTCGTTTGTGCGGTAAACGTAGCAAATACTACAGATATTTCAACACTGAGAGAGCATTACTTGTAAACATATGAGTCACATGACATTATGAAGAGCATCGTAAGCGGGTACCAACTGAAAATGGTCAAGAAATTCCGCCAGGGTATTGAGACTTGATAAACACATAACTGTCCTTTTATAACACGTTTGATTCTTACATATTGAATGACATCATTGTAATATTTTCACTTCGACGTCAACAACGACTCTTGACTCACAGCGAGCGGTGTTGCCAGCGCGAATACGTACCTGGCATGACGGACTCACGAGGGGTGTTGCCGGCGCGAATAAGTACCTGGCATGACGGACTCACGATGTGTGTTGCCGGCGCGAATGCGTACCTGGCATGACGGACTCACGATGGGTGTTACCGGCGCGAATGCGTACCTGGCATCTGGCATGACGGACTCACGAGGGTTGTTGCCGGCGCGAATGCGTACCTGGCATGACGGACTCACGAGGGGTGTTGCCGGCGCGAATGCGTACCTGGCATGACGGACTCACGAGGGGTGTTGCCGTCGCGAATGCGTACCTGGCATGACGGACTTACGAGGGGTGTTGCCGGCGCGAATGCGTACCTGGCGTGACGGACTCACGAGGGGTGTTGCCGGCGCGAATGCGTACCTGGCATGACGGACTCACGAGGGGTGTTGCCGGCGCGAATGCGTTCCTGGCATGACAGACTCACGAGGGGTGTTGCCGGCGCGAATGCGTAGCTGGCATGACGGACTCACGAGGGGTGTTGCCGGCGCGAATGCGTACCTGGCATGAAGGACTCACGAGGGGTGTTGCCGGCGCGAATGCGTACCTGGCATGACGGACTTACGAGGGGTGTTGCCGGCGCGAATGCGTACCTGGCATGACGGACTCACGAGGGGTGTTGCCGGCGCGAATACGTACCTGACATGACGGCCTCACAGAGAGCTGTGCTGCCATCAAAAATACGTACCTGGCATGACGGCCTCACAGAGATCGTTGTTGCCAACGAGAATGCGTACCTGAGATGACGGCCACACAGTGAGCGTTGTTGCCAACGACAAAACGTACCTGACATGACGGCCTCACAGAGAGCGTTGTTGCCGTGAGGATGCGTCCTGACATGACGGCCTCACAGAGAGCGTTGTTGCCGTGAGGATGCGTCCTGACATGACGGCCTCACAGTGAGCGTTGTTGCCGTGAGGATGCGTCCTGACATGACGGCCTCACAGTGAGCGTTGTTGCCGTGAGGATGCGTCCTGACATGACGGCCTCACAGAGAGCGTTGTTGCCGTGAGGATGCGTCCTGACATGACGGCCTCACAGTGAGCGTTGTTGCCGTGAGGATGCGTCCTGACATGACGGCCTCACAGTGAGCGTTGTTGCCGTGAGGATGCGTCCTGACATGACGGCCTCACAGAGAGCGTTGTTGCCGTGAGGATGCGTCCTGACATGACGGCCTCACAGAGAGCGTTGTTGCCGTGAGGATGCGTCCTGACATGACGACCTCACAGAGAGCGTTGTTGCCGTGAGGATGCATCCTGACATCATTATATTCATATTTAAAAAATGTAGCAGCTAGCTGCCAGCAGCATAGCAGCTAGCTGCCAGCAGCATATCAACTTGCTGCTGGCAGCTTGCTGCTATGCTGCTGTACTGCAAACTTCACGCACATAATTATAAACACGTCTTCGTAGAAATGCTTTAATTTAATGTGTTTTCTGCGTAAAATGAGTACGTCACATGTTTATTTTTGCAACAATGAAACATGTTTGTTCTTTTGGATAGATCTCAATGTTGTACCATGGAGGGTCACGTGATCAGCAACATTATTATTGTAAAATAAAACTATAAAATATGTTTAATAAAAAACAACCTTTATAAACAAACAATCGTATAACTGAAAAAAGAAAAAGGAAACATAAAGATACCAAACAAACGTTATAACACATCTTTGGGCGCATTCCAGAGTTATAATCTTGAAAGAACTAAGCATTTTACAGTGGTATGTCAACTAGCGGAACCGTGCGCGCGTGGATTGCCCTTACGTCCTGGAAAACTAGTTGGTGTTATCGGGGTGTTCAGTACTCAAATCCATCTTACTTTTATGTAATTGTGTGCATGAATATAATAAGAAAGAGTTTTTGTAAATACTTGTTCCAAGGTATATCTTATTAATTTGAAATAATATTTACTCACAAAGAGATGTATAGATATGTATACATACATTTGTGTAAATCTTAGTTTTAAATAGACATTTCTATCAAGTGGTGAGTCACTCCCCCCCCCCACCCCTTAAATTGTTGATGTGAACTTTTCATATCAATATGGTCTGGGGCAACTCCTGGATAATAAGCTATGGTGAACATATTCAGGGTTAATGTCGTGGTAACCTTAAAATCCCCTTCAGCTGTAAATCGATCAATACATAATAAACGCTTAGGCCTAGAGACCTTAAACTTGGTAGAGATCCTTCAAACATGACCAGTACCCTAACTATTGTTATGTCAGTTGTTCAAAGGTCAAGGTCGTGGTACCTTAAGTTGAAAATCCGATTTCGTACAATAACTGAGGAATGTTTTTTTTCCACGTACCTCAAACTTAGTATGCTGATTTAATGCATATGCTTCCTTTAAGTCATGATTCAAAAACATTCGCTTTGCATCAAAATAATTCTTCTTTTTTTGTTTTGGAAAACTATTCAATAATTACAGTAGTCTAAGTAAATAAGTCATTTTTTGACATTTTATGCATAACTTATACATTGTATATTACTTTTACGGACTTGCACCAGTTTAGGACCTACATTTTAGTAGGAAAAAGTTTGATCGCAGTGCTTTACAAAGTACCATTTAATGATATTTCCTGTACCGTTGTATTCTTAATTAGGAAAGGTTAACTTTAGGACGTTATGGAACTCCCACCTTATGTAATGCTATATATCACGCCTCCAACAAACGTGACGCCACGCCATTGGTCCAGGACTGGTCACGCAGGAAACCATGGATATGGTTTCATTTGCCCCGTATATACCATAACGGATCACCTACTAACCCCGTAACTTATAATACAGTTACGCCAACACCTTCGTCAGATGTTGTTCCAGTCTGTAGCGTGGTGTAGCGGCGTCTCCTGGAACCCATCACGGTAACCCACCCTCGAACCGCTCGACAACAGCAGTAGCATGTTCTTCATATAACGTTGAAAGAAGGCAATAACGTAACAATATCCCAGTTTACACCAATACATTAACAAGACACATCCTTACGTTAAATGTGGCTACTGCCATGGACACACGGTTGCTGTGAAGGTCGTTTGTGCGGTAAACGTAGCAAATACTACAGATATTTCAACACTGAGAGAGCATTACTTGTAAACATATGAGTCACATGACATTATGAAGAGCATCGTAAGCGGGTACCAACTGAAAATGGTCAAGAAATTCCGCCAGGGTATTGAGACTTGATAAACACATAACTGTCCTTTTATAACACGTTTGATTCTTACATATTGAATGACATCATTGTAATATTTTCACTTCGACGTCAACAACGACTCTTGACTCACAGCGAGCGGTGTTGCCAGCGCGAATACGTACCTGGCATGACGGACTCACGAGGGGTGTTGCCGGCGCGAATAAGTACCTGGCATGACGGACTCACGATGTGTGTTGCCGGCGCGAATGCGTACCTGGCATGACGGACTCACGATGGGTGTTACCGGCGCGAATGCGTACCTGGCATCTGGCATGACGGACTCACGAGGGTTGTTGCCGGCGCGAATGCGTACCTGGCATGACGGACTCACGAGGGGTGTTGCCGGCGCGAATGCGTACCTGGCATGACGGACTCACGAGGGGTGTTGCCGTCGCGAATGCGTACCTGGCATGACGGACTTACGAGGGGTGTTGCCGGCGCGAATGCGTACCTGGCGTGACGGACTCACGAGGGGTGTTGCCGGCGCGAATGCGTACCTGGCATGACGGACTCACGAGGGGTGTTGCCGGCGCGAATGCGTTCCTGGCATGACAGACTCACGAGGGGTGTTGCCGGCGCGAATGCGTAGCTGGCATGACGGACTCACGAGGGGTGTTGCCGGCGCGAATGCGTACCTGGCATGAAGGACTCACGAGGGGTGTTGCCGGCGCGAATGCGTACCTGGCATGACGGACTTACGAGGGGTGTTGCCGGCGCGAATGCGTACCTGGCATGACGGACTCACGAGGGGTGTTGCCGGCGCGAATACGTACCTGACATGACGGCCTCACAGAGAGCTGTGCTGCCATCAAAAATACGTACCTGGCATGACGGCCTCACAGAGATCGTTGTTGCCAACGAGAATGCGTACCTGAGATGACGGCCACACAGTGAGCGTTGTTGCCAACGACAAAACGTACCTGACATGACGGCCTCACAGAGAGCGTTGTTGCCGTGAGGATGCGTCCTGACATGACGGCCTCACAGAGAGCGTTGTTGCCGTGAGGATGCGTCCTGACATGACGGCCTCACAGTGAGCGTTGTTGCCGTGAGGATGCGTCCTGACATGACGGCCTCACAGTGAGCGTTGTTGCCGTGAGGATGCGTCCTGACATGACGGCCTCACAGAGAGCGTTGTTGCCGTGAGGATGCGTCCTGACATGACGGCCTCACAGTGAGCGTTGTTGCCGTGAGGATGCGTCCTGACATGACGGCCTCACAGTGAGCGTTGTTGCCGTGAGGATGCGTCCTGACATGACGGCCTCACAGAGAGCGTTGTTGCCGTGAGGATGCGTCCTGACATGACGGCCTCACAGAGAGCGTTGTTGCCGTGAGGATGCGTCCTGACATGACGACCTCACAGAGAGCGTTGTTGCCGTGAGGATGCATCCTGACATCATTATATTCATATTTAAAAAATGTAGCAGCTAGCTGCCAGCAGCATAGCAGCTAGCTGCCAGCAGCATATCAACTTGCTGCTGGCAGCTTGCTGCTATGCTGCTGTACTGCAAACTTCACGCACATAATTATAAACACGTCTTCGTAGAAATGCTTTAATTTAATGTGTTTTCTGCGTAAAATGAGTACGTCACATGTTTATTTTTGCAACAATGAAACATGTTTGTTCTTTTGGATAGATCTCAATGTTGTACCATGGAGGGTCACGTGATCAGCAACATTATTATTGTAAAATAAAACTATAAAATATGTTTAATAAAAAACAACCTTTATAAACAAACAATCGTATAACTGAAAAAAGAAAAAGGAAACATAAAGATACCAAACAAACGTTATAACACATCTTTGGGCGCATTCCAGAGTTATAATCTTGAAAGAACTAAGCATTTTACAGTGGTATGTCAACTAGCGGAACCGTGCGCGCGTGGATTGCCCTTACGTCCTGGAAAACTAGTTGGTGTTATCGGGGTGTTCAGTACTCAAATCCATCTTACTTTTATGTAATTGTGTGCATGAATATAATAAGAAAGAGTTTTTGTAAATACTTGTTCCAAGGTATATCTTATTAATTTGAAATAATATTTACTCACAAAGAGATGTATAGATATGTATACATACATTTGTGTAAATCTTAGTTTTAAATAGACATTTCTATCAAGTGGTGAGTCACTCCCCCCCCCCCACCCCTTAAATTGTTGATGTGAACTTTTCATATCAATATGGTCTGGGGCAACTCCTGGATAATAAGCTATGGTGAACATATTCAGGGTTAATGTCGTGGTAACCTTAAAATCCCCTTCAGCTGTAAATCGATCAATACATAATAAACGCTTAGGCCTAGAGACCTTAAACTTGGTAGAGATCCTTCAAACATGACCAGTACCCTAACTATTGTTATGTCAGTTGTTCAAAGGTCAAGGTCGTGGTACCTTAAGTTGAAAATCCGATTTCGTACAATAACTGAGGAATGTTTTTTTTCCACGTACCTCAAACTTAGTATGCTGATTTAATGCATATGCTTCCTTTAAGTCATGATTCAAAAACATTCGCTTTGCATCAAAATAATTCTTCTTTTTTTGTTTTGGAAAACTATTCAATAATTACAGTAGTCTAAGTAAATAAGTCATTTTTTGACATTTTATGCATAACTTATACATTGTATATTACTTTTACGGACTTGCACCAGTTTAGGACCTACATTTTAGTAGGAAAAAGTTTGATCGCAGTGCTTTACAAAGTACCATTTAATGATATTTCCTGTACCGTTGTATTCTTAATTAGGAAAGGTTAACTTTAGGACGTTATGGAACTCCCACCTTATGTAATGCTATATATCACGCCTCCAACAAACGTGACGCCACGCCATTGGTCCAGGACTGGTCACGCAGGAAACCATGGATATGGTTTCATTTGCCCCGTATATACCATAACGGATCACCTACTAACCCCGTAACTTATAATACAGTTACGCCAACACCTTCGTCAGATGTTGTTCCAGTCTGTAGCGTGGTGTAGCGGCGTCTCCTGGAACCCATCACGGTAACCCACCCTCGAACCGCTCGACAACAGCAGTAGCATGTTCTTCATATAACGTTGAAAGAAGGCAATAACGTAACAATATCCCAGTTTACACCAATACATTAACAAGACACATCCTTACGTTAAATGTGGCTACTGCCATGGACACACGGTTGCTGTGAAGGTCGTTTGTGCGGTAAACGTAGCAAATACTACAGATATTTCAACACTGAGAGAGCATTACTTGTAAACATATGAGTCACATGACATTATGAAGAGCATCGTAAGCGGGTACCAACTGAAAATGGTCAAGAAATTCCGCCAGGGTATTGAGACTTGATAAACACATAACTGTCCTTTTATAACACGTTTGATTCTTACATATTGAATGACATCATTGTAATATTTTCACTTCGACGTCAACAACGACTCTTGACTCACAGCGAGCGGTGTTGCCAGCGCGAATACGTACCTGGCATGACGGACTCACGAGGGGTGTTGCCGGCGCGAATAAGTACCTGGCATGACGGACTCACGATGTGTGTTGCCGGCGCGAATGCGTACCTGGCATGACGGACTCACGATGGGTGTTACCGGCGCGAATGCGTACCTGGCATCTGGCATGACGGACTCACGAGGGTTGTTGCCGGCGCGAATGCGTACCTGGCATGACGGACTCACGAGGGGTGTTGCCGGCGCGAATGCGTACCTGGCATGACGGACTCACGAGGGGTGTTGCCGTCGCGAATGCGTACCTGGCATGACGGACTTACGAGGGGTGTTGCCGGCGCGAATGCGTACCTGGCGTGACGGACTCACGAGGGGTGTTGCCGGCGCGAATGCGTACCTGGCATGACGGACTCACGAGGGGTGTTGCCGGCGCGAATGCGTTCCTGGCATGACAGACTCACGAGGGGTGTTGCCGGCGCGAATGCGTAGCTGGCATGACGGACTCACGAGGGGTGTTGCCGGCGCGAATGCGTACCTGGCATGAAGGACTCACGAGGGGTGTTGCCGGCGCGAATGCGTACCTGGCATGACGGACTCACGAGGGGTGTTGCCGGCGCGAATGCGTACCTGGCATGACGGACTCACGAGGGGTGTTGCCGGCGCGAATACGTACCTGACATGACGGCCTCACAGAGAGCTGTGCTGCCATCAAAAATACGTACCTGGCATGACGGCCTCACAGAGATCGTTGTTGCCAACGAGAATGCGTACCTGAGATGACGGCCACACAGTGAGCGTTGTTGCCAACGACAAAACGTACCTGACATGACGGCCTCACAGAGAGCGTTGTTGCCGTGAGGATGCGTCCTGACATGACGGCCTCACAGAGAGCGTTGTTGCCGTGAGGATGCGTCCTGACATGACGGCCTCACAGTGAGCGTTGTTGCCGTGAGGATGCGTCCTGACATGACGGCCTCACAGTGAGCGTTGTTGCCGTGAGGATGCGTCCTGACATGACGGCCTCACAGAGAGCGTTGTTGCCGTGAGGATGCGTCCTGACATGACGGCCTCACAGTGAGCGTTGTTGCCGTGAGGATGCGTCCTGACATGACGGCCTCACAGTGAGCGTTGTTGCCGTGAGGATGCGTCCTGACATGACGGCCTCACAGAGAGCGTTGTTGCCGTGAGGATGCGTCCTGACATGACGGCCTCACAGAGAGCGTTGTTGCCGTGAGGATGCGTCCTGACATGACGACCTCACAGAGAGCGTTGTTGCCGTGAGGATGCATCCTGACATCATTATATTCATATTTAAAAAATGTAGCAGCTAGCTGCCAGCAGCATAGCAGCTAGCTGCCAGCAGCATATCAACTTGCTGCTGGCAGCTTGCTGCTATGCTGCTGTACTGCAAACTTCACGCACATAATTATAAACACGTCTTCGTAGAAATGCTTTAATTTAATGTGTTTTCTGCGTAAAATGAGTACGTCACATGTTTATTTTTGCAACAATGAAACATGTTTGTTCTTTTGGATAGATCTCAATGTTGTACCATGGAGGGTCACGTGATCAGCAACATTATTATTGTAAAATAAAACTTTAAAATATGTTTAATAAAAAACAACCTTTATAAACAAACAATCGTATAACTGAAAAAAGAAAAAGGAAACATAAAGATACCAAACAAACGTTATAACACATCTTTGGGCGCATTCCAGAGTTATAATCTTGAAAGAACTAAGCATTTTACAGTGGTATGTCAACTAGCGGAACCGTGCGCGCGTGGATTGCCCTTACGTCCTGGAAAACTAGTTGGTGTTATCGGGGTGTTCAGTACTCAAATCCATCTTACTTTTATGTAATTGTGTGCATGAATATAATAAGAAAGAGTTTTTGTAAATACTTGTTCCAAGGTATATCTTATTAATTTGAAATAATATTTACTCACAAAGAGATGTATAGATATGTATACATACATTTGTGTAAATCTTAGTTTTAAATAGACATTTCTATCAAGTGGTGAGTCACTCCCCCCCCCCCCACCCCTTAAATTGTTGATGTGAACTTTTCATATCAATATGGTCTGGGGCAACTCCTGGATAATAAGCTATGGTGAACATATTCAGGGTTAATGTCGTGGTAACCTTAAAATCCCCTTCAGCTGTAAATCGATCAATACATAATAAACGCTTAGGCCTAGAGACCTTAAACTTGGTAGAGATCCTTCAAACATGACCAGTACCCTAACTATTGTTATGTCAGTTGTTCAAAGGTCAAGGTCGTGGTACCTTAAGTTGAAAATCCGATTTCGTACAATAACTGAGGAATGTTTTTTTTCCACGTACCTCAAACTTAGTATGCTGATTTAATGCATATGCTTCCTTTAAGTCATGATTCAAAAACATTCGCTTTGCATCAAAATAATTCTTCTTTTTTTGTTTTGGAAAACTATTCAATAATTACAGTAGTCTAAGTAAATAAGTCATTTTTTGACATTTTATGCATAACTTATACATTGTATATTACTTTTACGGACTTGCACCAGTTTAGGACCTACATTTTAGTAGGAAAAAGTTTGATCGCAGTGCTTTACAAAGTACCATTTAATGATATTTCCTGTACCGTTGTATTCTTAATTAGGAAAGGTTAACTTTAGGACGTTATGGAACTCCCACCTTATGTAATGCTATATATCACGCCTCCAACAAACGTGACGCCACGCCATTGGTCCAGGACTGGTCACGCAGGAAACCATGGATATGGTTTCATTTGCCCCGTATATACCATAACGGATCACCTACTAACCCCGTAACTTATAATACAGTTACGCCAACACCTTCGTCAGATGTTGTTCCAGTCTGTAGCGTGGTGTAGCGGCGTCTCCTGGAACCCATCACGGTAACCCACCCTCGAACCGCTCGACAACAGCAGTAGCATGTTCTTCATATAACGTTGAAAGAAGGCAATAACGTAACAATATCCCAGTTTACACCAATACATTAACAAGACACATCCTTACGTTAAATGTGGCTACTGCCATGGACACACGGTTGCTGTGAAGGTCGTTTGTGCGGTAAACGTAGCAAATACTACAGATATTTCAACACTGAGAGAGCATTACTTGTAAACATATGAGTCACATGACATTATGAAGAGCATCGTAAGCGGGTACCAACTGAAAATGGTCAAGAAATTCCGCCAGGGTATTGAGACTTGATAAACACATAACTGTCCTTTTATAACACGTTTGATTCTTACATATTGAATGACATCATTGTAATATTTTCACTTCGACGTCAACAACGACTCTTGACTCACAGCGAGCGGTGTTGCCAGCGCGAATACGTACCTGGCATGACGGACTCACGAGGGGTGTTGCCGGCGCGAATAAGTACCTGGCATGACGGACTCACGATGTGTGTTGCCGGCGCGAATGCGTACCTGGCATGACGGACTCACGATGGGTGTTACCGGCGCGAATGCGTACCTGGCATCTGGCATGACGGACTCACGAGGGTTGTTGCCGGCGCGAATGCGTACCTGGCATGACGGACTCACGAGGGGTGTTGCCGGCGCGAATGCGTACCTGGCATGACGGACTCACGAGGGGTGTTGCCGTCGCGAATGCGTACCTGGCATGACGGACTTACGAGGGGTGTTGCCGGCGCGAATGCGTACCTGGCGTGACGGACTCACGAGGGGTGTTGCCGGCGCGAATGCGTACCTGGCATGACGGACTCACGAGGGGTGTTGCCGGCGCGAATGCGTTCCTGGCATGACAGACTCACGAGGGGTGTTGCCGGCGCGAATGCGTAGCTGGCATGACGGACTCACGAGGGGTGTTGCCGGCGCGAATGCGTACCTGGCATGAAGGACTCACGAGGGGTGTTGCCGGCGCGAATGCGTACCTGGCATGACGGACTCACGAGGGGTGTTGCCGGCGCGAATGCGTACCTGGCATGACGGACTCACGAGGGGTGTTGCCGGCGCGAATACGTACCTGACATGACGGCCTCACAGAGAGCTGTGCTGCCATCAAAAATACGTACCTGGCATGACGGCCTCACAGAGATCGTTGTTGCCAACGAGAATGCGTACCTGAGATGACGGCCACACAGTGAGCGTTGTTGCCAACGACAAAACGTACCTGACATGACGGCCTCACAGAGAGCGTTGTTGCCGTGAGGATGCGTCCTGACATGACGGCCTCACAGAGAGCGTTGTTGCCGTGAGGATGCGTCCTGACATGACGGCCTCACAGTGAGCGTTGTTGCCGTGAGGATGCGTCCTGACATGACGGCCTCACAGTGAGCGTTGTTGCCGTGAGGATGCGTCCTGACATGACGGCCTCACAGAGAGCGTTGTTGCCGTGAGGATGCGTCCTGACATGACGGCCTCACAGTGAGCGTTGTTGCCGTGAGGATGCGTCCTGACATGACGGCCTCACAGTGAGCGTTGTTGCCGTGAGGATGCGTCCTGACATGACGGCCTCACAGAGAGCGTTGTTGCCGTGAGGATGCGTCCTGACATGACGGCCTCACAGAGAGCGTTGTTGCCGTGAGGATGCGTCCTGACATGACGACCTCACAGAGAGCGTTGTTGCCGTGAGGATGCGTCCTGACATGACGGCCTCACAGAGAGCGTTGTTGCCGTGAGGATGCGTCCTGACATGACGGCCTCACAGTGAGCGTTGTTGCCGTGAGGATGCGTCCTGACATGACGGCCTCACAGTGAGCGTTGTTGCCGTGAGGATGCGTCCTGACATGACGGCCTCACAGAGAGCGTTGTTGCCGTGAGGATGCGTCCTGACATGACGGCCTCACAGTGAGCGTTGTTGCCGTGAGGATGCGTCCTGACATGACGGCCTCACAGTGAGCGTTGTTGCCGTGAGGATGCGTCCTGACATGACGGCCTCACAGAGAGCGTTGTTGCCGTGAGGATGCGTCCTGACATGACGGCCTCACAGAGAGCGTTGTTGCCGTGAGGATGCGTCCTGACATGACGACCTCACAGAGAGCGTTGTTGCCGTGAGGATGCATCCTGACATGACGACCTCACAGAGAGCGTTGTTGCCGTGAGGATCCGTCCTGACATGACGGCCTCACAGTGAGCGTTGTTGCCGTGAGGATGCGTCCTGACATGACGAACTCACAGAGAGCGTTGTTGCCGTGAGGATGCGTCCTGACATGACGACCTCACAGATAGCGTTGTTGCCGTGAGGATGCGTCCTGACATGACGACCTCACAGAGAGCGTTGTGGTGTGAGATCGGTGGATGAATTACACCGGTTTCCATGTTCGTCACCTTGACAGTTGGCACTGCATTTAGTGTTGCACTTCTTGTCCCAATAACCGTTCTCACAACCATACAAACATACACCGTTATCATCGCACAGGGTAATATAGGAATTTATTTTGCAGTTCTTACATGAAACGTTGCAAAATTGCCCGTAGTGATTTAAAAAACAGCCATTCAAGCATGTGCCACTTAGCCTGTCACATTGTGGGAAACCGTCCCTTTCTCGACATTCTTTGCCACATTCTAGGGAACAACTTTTTAAATACGTCCTTGAACAGTCCTTAGAAATTCCGCTTGAGCTATAACATATCCCATTCAAACATTCTTTTGAACATGTTTTCTCGCAATAAATGCCAAAATAACCAGGTTTGCAGTCCTTACAAATTCCACTAGAGCTATTACAAATACCATTCAAACATTTATTTGAACAAGGTTTCTCGCAATACATGCCAGAATAACCAGGTGTGCAGTCTTTACAAATTCCGGTGGAGCTATTACATATCCCATTTACACAATTTTTTGAACACGTTCGGTTTCAATACGTGCCAAAATAACCAGATGTACAGTTTTTACAAAATCCACTTTGTATATTACATATCCCATTTACACATTTTTCCGAACAGTTTTTGTCGCAATACTTGCCAAAATAACCAGACTTACACCGACCCAAGCAGCCTTCGTAAACGGACCATTTCGACTCACAGTACTGTTTGAGAGCTGCAAGCAAAAACGGTTGCAACATTTTATTTTATCAAAGTTAAAAAATGATGTCTGTGTAGAATTATAGTTGATACATTTAAATAGAGTATAATGCATTTTAACTGGAGAATATTTTCTGTTATTTAGATATGCATTTTTTATACAAATCAATGACAAGGCAACACAGACTAAAGCTTTCGCATGAGTGATGACACGCACGCGCGTATTAGCTTTTAGGCTTATCGGTTTGTTCTTTTAGTAATGACACGTATACACGTGATTGCTTTAAGGCTACTAGAGTTATCGCATAAGTGAAGACACGCACGAGTTAGCTTTATGGTTCTAGAGCTACTGAATGAGTGTTGACACGCACTCAAGAGTTCGCCCTAAGGGTACTAGAGCTATCGCATGATCCATTACACGCACGCACGAGTTAGCTTTATGGTTCTAGAGCTACTGAATGAGTGTTGACACGCACGCACGAGTTAGCTGTAAGGCAGCTAGAGGTATTCCTTGAGTGTTGACAAGCACGCACGAGTTAGCTGTAAGGCAGCTAGAGGTATTCCTTGAGTGTTGACACGCACGCACGAGTTAGCTGTAAGGCAGCTAGAGGTATTCCTTGAGTGTTGACACGCACGCACGAGTTAGCTGTAAGGCAGCTAGAGGTATTCCTTGAGTGTTGACAAGCACGCACGTGTTAGCTCAAACGCTACTTGAGCTATTGCATTAATGATGACCTAGGTCATAAGTGTTGGCTTTGTTCAACGAAATATATGCCAGGCTCTTCATTCTACTTCAATGTTATACCGTTAAAACTGCTTACTTCTTAAACTCCAAACTAACCAATTTGTGTAAAGATTATTCAATGGCACTGAAATGTATGATGGAATTGCAATAGATCACAAAAAGACACGCCATGCACTACTTCCACTCATGCTGCCATGTTTACTTAGAAACAGAGTGGTACCTCTTAAATAAGTCGATTCAAGTATCCTGGGCGGATCAAATATATCTCAAAACAGTACGAACATGTATTTTTCCGCCGATCTAGCACATAACAAATTGAAAACGGTAAAAAGCTTTTTATTTAGATTAAAAGGGACTAGACACCAGATGATTCACATGTAAGAAGAAAACAAAGATGTCAAAAAGTTACATAAAATTGAAATCGTTATGTACAACGCATTAAATCTTACTTACCGATTAATCATATCGCTTAGGCCAAATGCACCTTTCCAAGTGTTTGCACATTTTTTTCCAATTCGAAATTTACTGGGGTTGTCTACCACGTGAAATCAAGTTCGTTTATACCGTAATAGCAACGGTATATTTATCTGTACTCATCTAGTGACTTTCACATGCTAAATATTCACACTTCATGTTTTTCCAGAAGAAAGGACATTGCGGAAAACTGTTACGAGACAACGTAGACACAGATCTGCCATCAGCATCGGTGATGATTAATGTAATTTTTTTAATGTAAACTCTGTTCAAAATGACAGGGAGTTGCTAAGTCTCTTAATTACAGCTTTTTGTATAAAACAACCACATGACTTGCAAGATGTCGGAAAACTGATGCCTCGCATTTTAAACTAGAAACCAATTTTGCGTTATATTTAATATACTCAGCTGAAACAGAGACATGATTGTTTTGCGTTTATTATATTAATCACGTTAAATGATGTGTTATCGGCCCTATTCTAGCTCGCATCGACATTTCTATGTTTTTAAGGAAATGCTGACTTTGCCGAGTTTTGGACCAGCTGGTGTCTAGTCACTTTCATGCTACTTGTACACGTTAAAATAGACTTTAATAAACATTTATTAGACCATGATAAACAAATATTATTGATAGATTATAGAGTGTCATTGATGAAAAATGGTGTGCACCTAGTAGATAATTGCTATTGGCACGTCATCATCATCATCATTGATTTGTACTTCTTTTATCACTAAAATACCAATATCTGCTTAGTACATTATTATTTTTGAACAGTGTTGAAACTTAAAGGTCAAGGACACTCTTTAAACACAAAGAATATTGGTGTTTTCAAGTCTACATATCATTTAAAAATGTATATCTAGATTACCTGCCCATCAGGAACAATGGTAATAAGACTTTTTTTCTAAAACAAATGCCAACAAGAATTATATATCATGTCATAAAATATGTTTTTAATTATTAGCTGTAAACTATGATAGTCATATGGACGGCGAAATCATTGTTGACCACGGTAAACGGCTCGGTTATCAAATATTTTGGTCCATTTTGACAGCATATTTCACGACATGATGTTCGACAGAGATGACTTACTGCAGGCAGAAGCAGCCTCATCTTCGCCGTTACGGCAGTCATTATCTCCATCACATATCCAATCTTTGTGTATGCATTTCCGAGAAACGTTACAGAAGACCATGTCTAGTTTATGACATGCATCCGTGGCTGTAGTAAAGACGAAAATGGCAGCACCGAACGTAAAACATAAATGAAATAAATTTATGAGTAATATAAGAAATACACCCATTAGCATAGTATTACATATTAAAATGGTTTTCATTAATTTGAACCGTTCAAGATCATCTTTATCGTTAAAGATCTGTTTGATCATTAAAACTCTAATATACCAAGTCCTAGTACGGTTCATGTGTGAAAGTGACTACTTTCTTTCTTTGTGGTATGCTACTTTTTATTGAGTTTCAGCTAATGTTGTTCTCATTAGTCTCGTGAAGGCCGGTAAGCAAATTAACCATAGTCCGAGAGGTAATTGACCTCCGTCAACTAATGAAATTAAATACGAAAATACCCGATGTACATGGCCATGTTTACATTGACACTTTCTATAAATATGTATTTATTCTAATGAGTTGAACACAGCTCAATATTCGATCGCTTTTCTTCATTAAATTAAATAGTTACTATTTAAATATAAATATATACATGTATATACTTTTATTATATGCATTCTGTTTATCTATATAATTTTGAATAGTGAAGTAAAAATGATATCAACAATTGATAATTTTCAAATGTCAGTCAGCCCACTCTTACTTCAAAATCAAACGTCAAAGTTGGGACTCAATTTCAACGACGTCAACGACAACAATGACATTACGTTCGCATACAAATTGACGCGTTTTCTGAACAACATTTTTTTTTCCATTTTTTAGGCATATAATGAAACTTAGCACTTGTTTTAGTGTTCTATATCAATATATGTATTCTATATATATTACCACGTGATCACTAAAAGTAAATATTTCTCTCATGGGTACGCTTTTCGTGTCCCACAAACGTGTGTGATTCCAGGTTGTTTAGTTTAATCACCACACACAAACATTTCTTCGAATAGATGCCCACAAAGGGGCATGTTTTGTTCTATTTTTGGTCCAATGTTCATGTGCGGGGAGAGGGTTTAGTTATTACATGATATAAATATAAAGCATACCTCGATGATACCCATTGCAGCCGTTATAAACAAAGGTTCGCGCCGACATAGCCGGTACAATTCCTAATTATTTGTTTTCCATTAGTTTATTTCTCACAAAAAGTCGTTAATCTATTGCGATGAAGATTCAACATCCATAGGTAGGATTATCAGCCAGAAAAGAATACAGTAGAAATGAGGCATTTAACACTGTTTTTCATTGTTATCATTGGATCCGACTAGCCAGATTGTTTAACATATTTTGACGATAAAATCGGATAAAAATGTATTTCTCAAACATAGTTATCGTAAAAGTTTTTTTATATCCCAGCTTTTTAAAGCAAATGCAGGTATTTGGCAATTTATAATATGATTTGTTACGAATTATTTTTAATAAGTCCTCACAATGTTACGGAAATGTTATTGAATAAAACTGAAACCAGGTTAGATAACAGTAATATTTGCATAGAATTTTACGATAGGATAATTTACGAGACGTTATTTAATTGGCAGTTTGGTTATCGTATACTTGGTCGTATGAATAGGGTATCAAATTTGTTATATATATCTATGATTTTAAATCATAAGAGTTTCATATTTTTAACGTGTTGCCTAAATTATACACGAGCGCGAAGGGAAGTGGTTACAGTTTCTGCTGCGTACCATAACATATAGGATAGCGTTCATTAGGTAGCTTCCGTGTAACTAAACACCGCTATAATGTATCCGCATGCTACATACTTATTGCATGCTAAATGCTCTACCTACTTGCTGCCGTTTTGAATGAGAAATTAATGAGCGAACGAAACTTTTTAATATGGATAAATATAGTAAAAAACAATATCATAATTTTGTTTATACTTTTTTTAATTCAAATTTTCAGTCATCATAAAAAGTTTTAAAACGGTTTAGAAATGGTGCAAATTTACACTGAAAACAAAACTTCTCTCTCACGGGCGAAGTCAATTCATTTATTTAATTTTAATTTTAATTCGTCTTGACTAATAGCTATATTTATAGTGTTAGGTTATTGTTTCTGTGGCTACATCCTAACAAGACAGGATAATATGTATCTTAGTCTGCATAAATAGATAACTTTTTATATCTTTAAAATTCTTGCGATAATCAACAACCGTTAATAGTAAATACCGTCGCAAATACAATTGTTTCTGCATAATTATGAGTATAAAATAATACTTTGTATATTTAAAAATGATAATAGTATTTTTAGTAGTATTTATCGTGCTTAGTATATTTAAATAAGCTTCAATGTGCACTGCATTATTATAATTATGTTCAACTTATAATAGATGGCAGTCATACTTACAGCAGAAAAGAGGAGACTCATCTTCATCGCTTCGACAGTGAATAGATCCATCACATACCCAATCCATGCGGATGCACTCTTGGGAAATGTTACAGAAGAACCCACCTCTTCGAACGCATTCATACATGGCTGTAATAATTGCTGCTTCGAATGTCACACATGTTGAAAAATAAATACTAATAGCGGATAAGGGTAACTCCTTTAGCGTAAATATTGTACACAACCATTATTATTATACGGTATACACCATCGCCAAAACTAGTATATAATAATTTTAAACAGCGTTTGACTTGCTAAATACATTTGAATTAAATGACAATGTACACTGAATTATTATCATCATGCTGAACAACATAAAGGTAGTCGACAGTGATGATTTACTGCAAAAAGGGGGGACTCATCTTCACCGCTATGACATTGTTTAGCTCCGTCACACACTAAATCCATATACGGATACACCGCCGGGTAATAGAACAGTAGAACATGCCTCCTCCAATGCATTGTCTCCCGGCTGTAATCAGGAGGAAAAGGGTAGTCTTAATTGTCATAAATTAATGAAATAAACTCATGGGTAACATCATGAATACTTCCAAAATCATTCGATAGCTACAGTGTAGAATATTAGTTAATACTTGAAACCGTTCAAGTAAGTATACAAAAAAAATATTAGATGCACTGTTGAATATTAACGTATCGTGGCTGTCACTAGCTTATCACACAAGAGAAACAGGATGTAACAATTTGCATTCGAATAGTGTGAATGATACCGATTAGCAACATATAAATGATCAGTAATTTACTGGTAAATAGGTTAATTGTAGTTTTATACTTTGTTCTACATTATTGATAACCTAATAGCAATTATTCTCTGTCAGGTATAACATTTTTATGCTGAAGGTCAACGCAACCTTGACCTTCGAACACCGATCTCAAAATCAGTATTATTGTGTATATGATTTGCTTTGTTGAGTATATTTGAATAGGCTTACAGCATGCACTACATTCAAATTATCAACAAATGAATAATAATCGACAGAGAATACATACTGCAGGAAGGTGGAGCCTCATCTTCACCGTAACGACAATGATCATAACCGTCACATACGCTACTTTTGTGTATACACTCCCAGGAATCGTTACAGAAGAACATGTCTAGTAGATGACATGTTTCCCTGGCTGTATTAAAGAACAAATTGGTATCATCAAATGCAAGCATTAAACCCATGCCTTACAAATGGAATACACTAATGATCATTCGCTAAATACAGATTTATATAATAGACAAACTGTGTAATACGATCCCTTTACCCCGTAAAAATATGAATCATTAAACCCATAATATCCAGTCGCAATAAAAGTTGGACGTAAAATTGTATAAGTACAAACTGAATTGTATTGTACAATAAAAATATAATGATAGTATGATGTATAGCATTTGTCATTGCTTAAGCTATTCGAATCAGTTTATAATGCGCAATGCATTATAATAAAAGTACACGTTCTCCAGCGCTAACGGCCATTTTTTACAATTAAAACATTCATCTATATTTACTGACCGAAAAATGACATTTTTTTTGCTCAAATTCATAGTAATTCCAGGATAATTCGTCTTAAACCGTGTATTAAGTTTGCTCCAGACACTTATATGTTTAAAAAAAAGTATTAGATTAAAGTGTATATTACTTAAACTAAATATTTAATATAAATGTCAACTGACTTGGTATATGTTTGCTAGTTTTGAATATGAAACAGTACGATGTTCATCGCATGCATTACCCTGTTTATCACTAAACCTTAATTTCATTATTGTGCAGATTGAGGGAAAGGTTCGAGACAAGACCTGTGAGATCCATGCCCTTCAAGGAATTGTATGACAAAAACAAAGATTGCGGCGGGCGGCTTTCGAAAATTGTTGTCCGCTAGTTTGTTGGCCATTGGTGTTATTCCATTTTGGAAAAGGAATTATCTGTCAAAAGCAAGAACAACGTTGTTTTTAGTTGAAGAGTGACCTTGCTTCGAACATTTATTATGCATTTCAGAATTTTTCAGAAATTTCTTTACTAGTCAATTGTCCCTTTCTTCTGTGGTGATCAGAGCAAACTGATTTTGTTTGTCGGTGCAGTCAATGGAAATAAGTTAGTAACGAAAAATTTCATCCAAATGGGAAGTGGAATTTGTTCATAGGGAATTGTCAGATCGGATTTGAAAGAATATCATGTAAACTATAGTTTTTTCTCGAAATGTTAGTCATGATATTTGTGACATACTTATGTGAAAAACTACAGAAAGAAGCTAGGTAGGCAAACGTTTAAACATAAATCCCGTGAAAACTAGAAGGCAAGAACTCTTCAAAGTATTGCCTTTATATCCACGGTTGAAATAAAATCCAAGCAATTCATTGAGTCTATCTGCCCAACTACCTGCTGGAAACATTTTAATTTTGCGAATTTTCTTTAAAACACTTATAATATCTGAAACCCTGTTTTAGAAGTCTTCCGTCATACGTTTACTGCGAGAGCTGATTTTTTTTTTACATCTGTACATATTCTAGCGAATCTTATCAACTGTGCAATAAAAACACCATATGATGGTGAACTAGGAACATCTCCATCTAAAGAAGGATAATTAATGATTTCAAAATTAAAATCTTCACGTTTATCATAAAGATTGATATTCAATTTATCTTTCTTTACTTCGAGTTGCAGATCTTAATAAGATGTTTTAAATTGGGCGTATTAGAAGTTGCAATTGTGAAGGGTATATCTATTTAATATTATCTGTAAACACCGGATTATCCAAACTTAAAATATCATCACTAAAGAATATGTCAAGGAAAAAACAACCGTTATAGTGTCCTTGAACATCAAAATACATCAATCATAACAGTATATCGGGAAAGATAAAATAAAACAAATATAAAACATATATAACTAGTACCTGTTCTCAAGTCGTTCTCGTCATTTTTAAAACAACTGTTGTCAAAGTGATATTCATTTTGTTAATGACATTGAATTCATTTGAAAAGAAGAAAGGAATGCATCACTGATGAAAGCAAAGAAATAATAAGAAAAAAAACTTCCAATGTATTTCCAACAATATCACCGTTCCATAAGATTTAGATAAAAATGAGCAATACCCTTCTCAACCTCATCATAATGTTATTAAAGATACAGATCAAACCAATCATGAAGAAACTATTACTTGAGTCCCTGCTCAATATGAACATATGGAAACTATATAAAAAAAACTGCACTTACAAAACAACTGGTCCTCTACCGCAAAGAACAATAGAAGAAAAACAAAAACATGTCTATAGATCCTAGATGTAGAAGATGATATGAAATAATATTGCGAATGTTACTTTTACTGTGTTGTAAATGCCAAAAAACATATTCATAATTGGAGGAACATAATGTATTTCTGTTACCATCAGGTCAAATGTACAAAAATATGTTAATAGTCAGCTGGTTGTTGAAAAAGATATAATACTATATAATACTATGGATGTTAGAAGAAAGAAAGAAATAAAATATTCCGATGCAATTTACTCCTGAGGAATTGTTATTGATGAAATGTCGATTCAAGATGATTTATCATTTGATAAAAACTACCACGGAGTTCGGTTGATTTGCTTTGTGGATATGGGCTAAGAATGTTACAATCTTAATATCCCCACATCAGGAACCAAAGCGAAAGACCTCGCAACACCATGTTTTCCAATTCATAGTTTTAGGCATTAACAGATTGTAAACAGCCCAATATATATGGAAAATTGGATAAATGGATAAAAAGATAGGGATACAAATACTAATCATTTTCCTAGAAAACTTAAGTGGTTATCTATATTCAATACAAGAATCAACGATGAAAAATGCTTTTGCTGAAGACGTTCCGGATAGAGATTTGCTAATGGAATCTTTTTTCAAAATAAACTTGGTGAAAATGGAGTAAATTAAGTATCTCCAAACAGTTTATTTATTATACCGTTACAAAAACGACTGCTGTCTTTCCTGATTTCGTTGTACACAGCTCGTAAATTTGCTTTATCGCATGAATAAAACCCCAGATGTTAATGAGGGAAATGCTGAATATCTAATGTTGAAAAAAACAAAACACTTGCAGTTAATATTTAAATGAGAACATGCTTTCCTTCTTACGTTATCTTGTTTTAAGAGTAAATTACTTTCTCGCCAGATTATATCGGAATGCAATCAAGTGTTTCTTGGTTTATTTAATGTTTGCGTGCATTTCAGTTTGATTAGAATGGTAAACATACCAAAAAGGGGTTGCTATAATACCTGTGTCCCCCGACTTCATTTGTGAAAAAGCCACTTGGCAAACACAGTTCAATACGATGCTCAAAACTTCAAAACTTAGATAATATTAAGATGCAACCCACATTTGATCTACGTTGTCAATTATCTAAGACCTAACAACAATTTGATCAACTACGTCTATTTAAGCGATAACGCTGCCTTCACGGCTGAAGAAATCCGCGATTAGTTGTAATGTGTTTTGTATTTATGGACTACATACTCATCATAACTGGCATAGTAGATCGCACCTTCATTAAAGCGTTGAAATTCTTATGGTATTTATAACGTGATTTGGATGTTTTGGTGGTTCCAGACTCTAGATAAGCAAAAACATTTCTTAACACCGCCAAGCATGTTCGGCTTAAATAATCCATTACCGAAACTTTCTACAAAAATCATCAGGATTCAAATTTAACAATATCTGTTTTTTATTCTAAACATAATATAAATGGAGTAAATAGAAAACTCTTAAGAAATTCTGACAAATGTATGCTTAAAACGTGCAAAAACATTTTTGTTTATTTTGACGAATGTTGGTAACCAAGCATTAAATACAATATAAGATAAATACGTGATTCATTTTGTAAAAAAGGATTGCATCTCGCGCGATCCATCAGGCATGGATAAATAAAGCTGATGATGATGATGATGATGATGATGTGATGATGATGATGACGACGCCGACGCCGACGACGACGATGACGATGATGATGATGATGATGATGATGACGATGATGATGATAATGATGATGATGTAGACGACGAAGACGACGACGACGACGATTACAATGATGATGATGATAATGATGACGACGACGACTACGATGATGATGATGATGATGATGATGATGATGATGATGATGATGATGATGATGATGATGATGATGATTGTGATGGTGATGATGGTGGTGGTGGTAGTGATGGTGGTGGTCGTGGTGGTGGTAGTGGTGGTTGTACTTTTTGGATGATGATGATGATGATGATGATGATGATGAAGAAGAAGAAGATCATGATGATGCTGATGATGATAATGATGATGATTATGATGATGATGGTGGTGGTTGTGTTGGTGGTGGTGGTTGTGGTGTTGATGCTTGTGGTGGTGGTTGCGGTGGTGATGTTGATGGTGATGTTGATGATAATGATGATATTGATGATGATGATTATGATGATGATGGTGATGGTGATGGTGATTATGATTATGATGATATAATTTGAGAATTTGTGGTCATTTGATACAACATTACATCTAAGAAGACATGTGTGGCAGGATTGTACAGCCGTCGCACCGTATGCTGTTGATTTTACACTACTAATATATTTTCGTATGCATTTCTAAGATAAAATGTACATCTCAGACCAAAATGTTTGTTATTCGAGGAAGTAAAGACTCTGTCAACCATATGAGTAAACTACTTCAACTTACTTTTCTTAGGAACATCAAAATAAGTTGTATTATTTTTCCTAATTGGAACGCTTTTAACGTATGAACTTTAAAAGCTTTAACATGATCAGGTATGTTTTGGCGTGGTTTACATCCACAGAATATGTATGCTCAGCTGAATTTGAATATTTCATTTCGGACAACTTTCTATTCACATTCAATTTCAGAAGAAAAAAAAGAACAATAATATATCTGATACACAGGGTTTTAACTCAGAGGTTGGATAAAAAACCATTATATAAAATAATACTAAAATATTGTTACACTATGAGCACATGTGAAAGTTGAAATACAAAGACTGAGTCTGGTATTCCTTTAATTGCCCCTAATAAGGTTCATTTTTTAGTTTTCGGGCGGTTGAGCTAGTTTTCATTGTATTTTTAAACCTTTTGTGTATTTTTTTAGTTTATTTGTCACTATATCTGACTTAAATACAATCAGAAGTTATGCGTTTAACACCTGATGTATGTCTAAAACACGATATGATTATTATCAGATACAATGCTATAACAAAGTAATAGGTTAATTCAAATTACCTGAGATGTTCAATGTATGTGACATCAAGGGAAACACACACGCCTGAAGCAGAAGAAAACATTTTAAGTATAATAATTATTAAGCCAATTTCCAGATAGATGTTAAAGCCACATTCGCGGTTTGAGTGTCACATTATGACACTTGCAATGCTTCATAACGATTTGCATAATAGAGAAAAGTTTCGGCTAAGAAATATATATATGTTTTATTTAAATCTTTGAAAGTTTTGTAGACACATATTATCCGATATTATCATTAATACTACAGAAACAAGCTCAGTAGCAAAACGTTTAAACATAAACATAAACATGGCACTGGGTAAACGCCAAAGACATAGAACGCAAAAACGAAAAATCACAAACAAGAAACATGGAAGAACAGCACAACACTCCACAAACAGCATATTGCATACATACTTTATATAAAAAACTAGGTATGTTTACCAAGGATTGTAAGGTACCGCCTTGGAACGGTCAGTAAAAAGAATAATTTACTGGGGGTTTAAACCAGTTTACGTGCACAAACCTCACTCTTATCCCAACACTCCTCAATAAAGAAAAAACGTAAAATGCTATGCAAGGAACAGGTATTGAACTTATGAAATACTGTCGATATATATCGATCGTTCGTTGGTTAATTAAATAAATAATGTTTGTCTTCGAAATAATACCAATGATATTAAACAAGATAATACAACTACGAGCGTCTTCCTGCAAAACAGATAATGAAATATCAGTATGTAACCACATGACATGATACTTTATCGATTCACTTCCCATTTAATTTTATTGTATTTTTTAAACTAAGTTTGTGTTGAAGAGTTTTTTATCTGTGCTTAAAACAACGTTTATATCTGCAATTATCACAATTTATGTCCGATTCTGTTTAAGTGATGTAAGCTTATTTATTTTTTGAATGTTTATCCATTAGCAAATTAATTATATTAACCCCATTTACCCTTTTTACCCTCACGATAATAATAAATGTATTTATCGCAATTAAAAAATGTACCAAACCGAAAGTATAATCTAAATCATAACGTCATCACGATATTTGCATATCATGTGACTTTCCAAATGCCTAAAATTATATATAGGTCCGTGTATATACTAATGATATGCTTATTTTTACTAAGAGGTGTTTGGTTAATATAGTTCAACTTGAAAATGTGCATAAAACACTTTGGGTCATTGTCTGATTTCTTTGAAAGTAACATTGGCCTGTTTCAAGGGGAAATAACCTCCCCAATTTGCTTCTCTCTCTTCCTCAATGATATCGAACTTCAAAGTTTAAATGCAGGCCTCACAATTAATGGGATCTTAATATATGTATTGCTGTTTGCAGATGCCGCAGCTATTCTGTCAGAGACGAGGGATAGGTTACAGGAATCTTTGAATAACTTAAGTACTTACTGTAGCAAATGGAATTTGACGGTCAATGTGGAAAAAACTAAGATAATGGTGTCAAGAAAAAGGGGGTGAGGTGTATAGGAAAAATTGATAAGTGGACTTATAATGATCAGGCTGTTGATATTGTCAATTCATTTAACTACCTCGGTATTGTATTTTCCAGTGGTGGCTATTTTATGCATGCAGCTAGCTCACTGACGGGCACGGCATTGCGCTCTATGAATGCACTTAAGGCTCTGCTCAAGCATTACCGGGTCCCTATTGATATTACGTTTTATCTATTTAATGCATTTGTTTTGTCTATCTTGATATATAATTGCAAAGTATTGGGCTATATCCAGACGGAGGTGATTGAAAGGGTACATATAAAATTTTGCAAGTGGGTTCTAAACGTCAAACGCTCTACAAATACCTTGACACTTTATGGAGAGCTAGGCAGATTCCCATTATATATTGAGCGACATATTCCAATAATAAGTATTTTCTTAAGTTATACAATGAAAAACAAGATAACTGTATTCTCAGGGCAATTATTACAGAGCAATACCGTGAACTTCATGTTAACCCATAAAGCTTAAATTGGGCCAACAGAGTAAAAAACTATTCTTAAGTCATCCGGGTTTGCGGATGTATGGCAATTTCCAGAGTCTGTAGATGTATGGGCATTTGTCCCCATGCTCAGAGACAGATAACGAGATATGTATATTACCGGTTGGCGTGCTACCATGGAAACGCATCCATCCTTGTATTTGTTTAAGGAAAGTTTTACTGGAAAATGTCAAATATAGAAATAGTTTAGCTAAGCTCCGATTATCCTCCCATAATCTAAACATTTACAGTGGGAGAAATAACAATATTCATAGACAAGATAGGAATTGTACACTGTGTAATTAAAACGATATTGAAGATGAATTTCATTTTGTATTAGTTTGTCAGTTGTATAATAATATAAGGCAGAATTATATTCCTAGATATTCATACATCCTAGTATGGTAAAATTTGTATCATTACTCAATTCTGACAATAAGTCTATGTTAGTAAGATTAGCTATTTTTTGTACCAAAGCTTTTAATATAAGAGACATGAATGTATAAATCACCCCTAAAGACCTCCTCACATTCGCTACTGCTAAATCAGTATTCTTAAGCTTTTTTCTCGCGGTATTGTATAACTTGATTGTAAATAGTAGAATGCAAAATTATTCATTTTATTCTTTCATGCATGCAATATTTATTTAATGTGTGTATTTATGTTTGTGTTTATAACGATGAGCTATGTATGCTTAAGTTAAATAAACATTCTGTTCTGTTCTGTTCTGGTAATTTATCTATCATTTTACTCTATGATATAGAAACTGCAAACAAAACTACAGTTTTAGTATAAAAATAAATATTTTGATTAAGTTTGATGCGCACCCATGCCGGTAAAGTTAAGTAAAAATATGAAACGAAAACCTAACCACTAGACCGCGACTACTTTCATACAGCTGACTGATATTTTGACATTTTGACCATTATTTGATAACATCACATGATAAAGTCAATCAACCAATCACGCAACAACAAGGCTCTTGACGCTCATATGAAAGTATTGGTCTTTACAAACGATATTTGAGCAAATATCAACATTTGCTGAAGAGTTTCAGCACTAAGTATCTCAGTTTAAACATGGTTAAGTATTTTCCACCCTAAATTTCGTTTATACACAAAAACTTGCTTTTTGCAAAAACATGAGCGAGTACCTATATGCAGTTTTTTTTTACTCAACAACATTGACATTTATCCTTCGGAAATACTTTCATCACATATATATTAGAAACAGGAGCTTAATTTGCTTTATGTGTAATGTTATATGAAATTGTTCAGTATTTCTCTAGTTATTTCTCCTGTCTTTTCCGGAAACTGCTTAGGTACTGTTTGCAAAGAGCTATGCTCCGCCCACTGATCTACCCCATAAGCATATTGTGAGTCAGTAGTCTAGTTAGGAATTTCGTTGGTATATCTTATACATTTCTTTTTAATAAAGCATTGGCTCTTTTTGACTGCCCTTAATGCTTTACGTCAAAGCGCTCTTACGTTTTTGTTCAAATCATTCCATTTACTTTTTACAAACAATTTAAGATTACATTACTAGAACATGACCCAGTGTTCAAAGTGAAAGTAGAGCGATATGGTGACCCGAAAACAAAATATTTCATAACGAAAAAACCCAAAGAGGTCAACAACTAATCCATGTACTTGCATGAACGGTCATAGAATAACTTCATCCACCTAATGACGCGTTGATACACACTCTATAGTAATTGTAGGCTTACATACACAAACAAAGCTTGACAAATTTAGACGGTTTTGTAGGACCATAGAGGTGCCATCGTTAACGAATATCTTACCAATGATAGTCTATTAAAACCACTTACAATGAGAACAATCCGTATCCATGCCATTGTGACGAATGAATTGTTACTGATCCTGTCCAGCTTCAAATATTTGTATTTAAATTATATTATAACAATTTGTAACGCACTGAACAAACTCAACCCTTTATTGAAAGAGCTTGTTACCGCAATTAGCTTAATATGACAATGCAACAATGTTAAAGGATGCTTTCTTCTAGCATTTGTGTCCGTGTTTCAATGCAGATTGTCAAGTGTATTTCTGAGTTTCAGACATAAATTATAGCTTACGTTCCTATTTAGGAATGACAACACTCTCAGTAGACACTATGATCATTTCTAAATGCAATACATTGTAACAAAATAATCGATGAAGAATATTACTATACTTGTATATACGATTTGTCACGGAACAAAATGCATGCTCATCTGTTATATGATGACAATACGTCTTAGTTTAATATAATAATTTTGTTCTTTTGTCATGATGATACGTAATTTGGGTTCACTATTTTGAGGTTGAGTGTTAACATATTCTAACATTCTAATGTTTTTTGCATTTTCTTTTCAAAATCAGTGCGTTTTTATAAGATCAGGTTGCCTAGGAAATTGCGAAATCTAATATCAATTACCTCCTGCATATATAAAGGCCAATCAAGGGACAGGATGATATTGCACATGCAGTATGTTGATATAGTTCATAAATTTAAGAACTAGAAATGTTTATCGCATTTTAATGCCTTAGGAAGCAGAAAGATACTGATGGTTAAATTTATGTATGTCGCATTTGGTATTGAGTCGACTGTCGCTATGCTTTTTTCATGTAACCTCGTTCTCAAATAGCAGTTTTCATATTATTAATAGTTTACGTATGCATACGTCGGAAGTTTTATTTAATTTTTGTTATTCGAACCCGCCGACATCCATAACATATCATTCGTAATTGCAAATATGAACACAGAGGTTAAATAAAATGGTAGTGAAACGAAGTTTATACGAAAGCATTTACTGCAGATAAAAACCTAGGAGTAAAGTTTCTCAAAGGTCAAATAGGGTTGACGCAATAGATGCTGCTTTCTTCATCCGATTTTTTTTAAACTTGGTCAGCCGAAACGGCAGTATATGCTGGGTAAGTTATATCGAGCCGTCATGGCCATCTTTTTTTAAATGATATATGCTTTGTAACGCCGCATAGCGGCATCGCCGCATAAACGTGTTTTTTTTCAGTTTATGCGGTGATTTTCAACGTATGAAAATGATTTTTTATTTTGGGCAAAAAGGCACACTTTCGCCGCATAAAATGCAATTAAAACATATACATGTACTAGTACAATAGTGGTTGATAAAGTTTCATCAAGATCGGTCTTAGTTTTTTATGTCCACTTAACCAAGCTTTGAACTAGACTTTTAGAGACGTAACTTTTGACCAAGATTTAGTAAGATCGGTTTAAATGTGAACCAAACCAATTGATCTTTCTGCGGAAACGTTTGAAATGACGTTGACTAAAGGATGGAATAAATGTTACGGCAAAGCACAACACCGTCATTAGGGACATTCAGAAAACTGAATCGTCCTATGACGTAAAAATATTCTTGCCTTATTGTCAGACTGACAGGCATGTACCCTTCATAATGCGCACTTTCAACATGTACGTGAAGTAAGCGGCCATGCGTCCTAGCGGCCTGGCGGCGTGAAGTTATCGGTCTAGCGACGTGAAGTTAGCGGTCTAGCAACTTGAAGTTAGCGGCCTAGCAACTTGAAGTTAGGAGCCTGGCGGCCTAGCGGCGTGAAGTTGGCGGCTTAGCGGCCTAGCTGCGTGAACTTATCGGTCTAGCGGCGTGAAGTTATCGGCCTAGCGACGTGAAGTTAGCGGCCTAGCAACTTGAAGTTAGGGGCCTGGCGGCCTAGCGGCGTGAAGTTGGCGGCTTAGCGGCCTAAAATTGAATCCTATTTCAAAGCATGTACACATGCATTCTCTCCTGAAACAATGACATAGTAAGTGTTTTTATGCACAAATTAACACATTGAAGCTATTATCAAATTTTTTTTTCAAAAATGTCGATAAAGTAGTCAGCTATTTTAAAGCATTAAACCTTCGATACAATGATATATTTATTGTTTTGTGCACAAATAATCACTCTTAAGCAAATAACTTTTTTTCTTCAAAAAAGTCGATCAATAAGTTTAGCGGCCTAGCGGCCTAGCGGCCTAAAATTGGTTTCTAATATAAACCATTTATACATGCCTTTCATTCTCTAAAAAATGTCAAAGTTATGGTTTCTATCATTAATCACCATCCTTTAACGAATGCCTGGATATCGCCCAAAACTCGACCAAGCTGCCTAAAAAATCCACGATAACGAATATCAGCATTTTTTTTGTCTTTAGCAAAATTGTTAAACCATAGATTTATCATTGTTTTGGAAGAAAACGCATGTATACATACCATTTTAGGCTGCTAGGCCACCAGACCGCTAACTCCACGCCGCTAGGCCGCTGAAGTGCTCGATCGACATATTTTTAAAAAGGTTTATAATTGCTTAAGAGTGATAATTTGGGCATAAACACAGAAAATATATATAAAAAAATAGAAGAAGAGGCATGCTCGACTTTTTAAAACAAAATGTTGATAATCGCCTCAGAGTGTAGTGTGTGCTTAATACTCAGTTAATATTTCTTTGTTTTTTAGGCAAATAGGATATCATTTTAGGCCCCCAGCCGCTAGGCCGCTAACTACATACTTTCAACGTCATTTCAAACTAATAATAGGGTCATCATGGACTTCTTTCTTTCATTGATGTGTTTTAATGCAGTAGTCATTTGAACACTCTAAGGGTTAATTTTCAACTTCCATTTTGGCTCAACTTGCATGCCAACTTTTCCCATATTTTCTTTAAATGATAATAATATGCAACGCCCTAATCTTAATCATCACCATAATCAACAACATCATCACAACCACTATCATCATCACCACAATCACAACCACTACCACCATGATCATCCCCACAACCATCATCATGATCATCATCATGATCATCATGATGATGATCATCATCATCATCATCATCATCATCATCACCACAACCACCATCATCATCCCCACAACCATCATCATCATCATCATCATCATCATCATCACAACCACCATCATCATCTCCACAAATACAACCACCACCATCATCTCCACAATCACAACCACCACCATCATCATCATCCCCACCACCATCATTATTACCAACGCCAGCATCATCATAACTATCATAAGTATCATCATCATCATCATCATTGTTTGTCAAAATATTTTTTAGCTTTATAATAAATGGTTAGATTAATCCTCTTTATGTGGCAAAAAGGCACAGTTGCACCCCATATAAGCAATTTCTGCTTTATGCGTTGAGCGTCGCCGCATAAACGTGGTCGCCCTGTTTATGCGTTGAAAATCACCTCATAAACGAAAAAAGCACGTTTATGCGGCGATGCCGCTATGCGGCGTTACAATGCTTGTCTGCTTAATGCCAATTATGAACAATCTATAAATTGTAATTTAAGTGTAACATTAACTTTGACCTATAGGTAGCCTAATTGACAGGTCGTCTTCTCGTGCTGAACTTTTAAAACCCCCTAATCCATGGCCAAGATAGAGCTTGAACAAGCCAAACCTTGACAGACGCGTGCTCTAACGTATGCACAGACGGACAGAAACACATACACCAATCTGCCATTGTAACGGCTATAGCAGTTTCATATCCATATTCTTTTTCATAATTTGCTTTATATAAATTATTTCCTTTATTATTGTTAGCTGGTATGACTGACATTTAAACAATATTCTGTGTTTTGGGGGGAAGTTATTTCATTCAATTGATCCACTAAGTTTCGCCTTTTGTTAGAAAGAAAAAAGATAATGTTGTATTATTGATGTCCTTCGACTCAAAAAACATTCTATCCTAGAACTTTGTACTGTGTGTCATGTTGAATACAACACACATTATCACAATAACTTCCTGCTAGTAACTTATTACGTATGTAACTCTCATATTGTATTTACATCGAAAATAAATAAAGCATTTTCAAGCGTGTTTATAAAGATAGTTGGACGTACGCATGTACGCTTGTATATCTGCTTTGCTCTATTTGCTCTAAAGCTACAGAGCTTTATAACATCCGAATTAAATCGGAGGAAGTCTCATTCATTTTGAGGAGTTTAAAATAACATACCTTGAATCTTCTCGAAATGCAGTGCATGTACAAACATGTGTCATACTTGACCGCAGCACACTGAACGCAGTGTTTTTAAACTTTCAACAGAAACTAAAACTACAAAGTAATACATACATAGACAATGATACATGCTTGCTTTTTTATACCAGTTCTTATTTTGCCCACATGTCATGGCGCAAACAGAGAGAAGGACACTTTTTTCTGTTTCCAAACATGTTAAACAGTTTAAATCATGGCCGAGGAGCCACAGGCGGGTTTTAATATTCATTGGGCTGTAGATGTTCGAGCAACCAAAGAGTCCAGATCGTTATTCCTATTTTCGAGCATAAAAACAACAATGGTAGAGTGATCGCAATATTCAACAAAAAATGCAATCACAATCATTTAACTAAAACAAAATAAAGAAAATTTATTACATTTTTTAAAATCAACAATCCCTATGTATTTACTAATTCACCTGAACGACATACCTGTGTTAATTCGCCTTATAAACCATTGATGATGGTATTTTCACAGCAGTAATCTTTTATCTTTCTATTAAATATTGCAACGCTTTTTCACGCAGGCAATATTTATTTTATGTTTTATTTATACAAACGCAATTATGGCTGCAACTGCTGCGGTTAATCAGCATTAACTAGGTTTTTAAGTCATAAATATGAATGATTAAACAATAATGTTGTGATTAAGTTAAAACAGTGCCGGTATTGATAAAAGTTTGAAGATTACAAAAAAATGTATTAATTGAATTTCTTTAATAATAATACCTACTCGCAAACAAATACAGTTGTATAATTTAATCTGATCCTCAAAACACAGAAAACACATTTGTATTACCATTGATAGGTGTCTACGTACAATTATGCATGTCAAACCCTATTTTCCATTAATTCATAATGCATTCGGACGATTGTGCGACCTTTGTTAAAGTGATACTGCAGATTACAAGTTGGGCCAGAGCACAAACGATTTTAATGTTAACAACAATGACGGTAACAACGTTGTTAAATTCAACAATGTTCTGTACAATTAGCCTTCAAGTATAAACCGTAATCTTCCGATGAATGGGGTAACTGTGTGGCAATTATTGGTTGAAACATTATGAAACCTAGTTTGATTGTTGAGCAACCTGACAGCCTAGACTTGTGGAGGACTGGTTCATATGTTTACTTGTTATTTATTGCGGTTCGCGCAAGTCAATTTTTCACGTGAATACATGAGTTGTCGATCTTACCATAATGATTGTCTCGTCGAGGATGTGGATTAGGAGGATAATGGGGATGAGAATGCGGATGTGGATTAGGAGGATAATGAGGATGAGAATGAGGATGTGGATTAGGAGGATAATGAGGATGAGAATGAGGATGTGGAATAGGAGGATAATGAGGATGAGAATGAGGGTGTGGATTAGGAGGATAATGAGGATGAGAATGCGGATGTGGATTAGGAGGATAATGAGGATGAGAATGAGGATGTGGATTAGGAGGATAATGGGGATGAGAATGCGGATGTGGATTAGGAGGGTTAGGGTAAGGATAAGGTAAGAATGAGGGGAAGGCTGTTGATGAGGATGAGCGAGGTTAAGGTTGAGGCTGAGTGTAAACACATACATAAGTGTAAACAAGTGTAAATACATTTATTAAATACAATGGTTGTAAACGTGTAAAGTTATTAACCAATTTAGACATGTGTATAGCCACCGGATATTGAAAATACAATACGTGGCAAGTGAAAATATGAAAACCCATCAAAGGAAGGGTGGAGCCAAAATTTGACAATGTGCCAAGTCGGGAGTAGAAATTTGCAAAGTGCGAGCTGAAAATAGGCTGCACTGTTATATTTGTTAATTGTCGAAAGCACATACAGTTGGTACAAGAAAAAATTGATGCATAGCATCAAGTCGGCGCAATAAAAAAAGGAGAAAAAGGTGCATGTAGATAACCAAAAAATGGTTACTATTTCAATGATAATATGTTGGGTGTACATATATTCGAAGGACATTATGGTTGATAATATAATTACAATAGTTTAAGCCCAAAATTATAGTTTTTTCCCCAAGCTAATCCTCCGGGTACAAACTAAATTATACCAAAAATGCACACACGTTTCTACGGAAGAAATGGAGGCTGTGGTCTTATACATGTAGCATGAAATTCATTTTTTATTTGTACCGGCATGTTATGTGAACTCCTGGCTTTATATAGGGTATATGTTTTGTAACACATTTTACTCTTAAAAGTAGATTGATTGGGTATTAAATACTATACATTAAGAGCGGATTATCTGGAGTTCATTTTTCGAACGACATTTTCAAAACAAACAATTAAGCTCAATGTAATTTTTTTTCAAAACGCGCCTTTAATTTTGCTGTCGCCAAGGGAGATAATTTCTGGGCGCCAACTAATAATAATAAGCCCATGAGTAAGTATACAAAATACAATGGTTAATACATTCATATGGCTGGCGATGAGTATTATGTACATGTAGTAAGAAAAGCGAAAGGCGAGTGATTCGCAATACAATAAATAATGAATAATGGTTAGACGTAATGTTTTAAGTTATAGGAAAGCACATTTTAGTCTTATTCTTAGTTCTATGAAACATTCACATTAAAAAATAAAGTGAAAATTTTCATCTAAAGAGTTATAAAATAGTCGGAGTCTTTCATTAACAGGAACAGGTGAGGTCTCTCCCATCTACCTGTTTCTCATTCTATTGTATCGTTTTTCGCACTACCTCATGGTCCATTTAAGCATTATCGCATTTTCGCCGTAAATTTTTTTTTTTGCATTTTCGAATGAATAGGTTTAAACTTACAAAAAACAATTAATTTAGTATTATGTAGGGTACATTATTGAAAATAATATCCATGACAAAATCTATATATTCTTACCATCCATTAACCACATTACAATATGATTATATTAATTCAAATTATACTTCAAAATTTGTATTACCTTAACAAGAAAATCAGAACTTTGATATATTTTTGTCTCCGTATATAGCTGTTTTCTTCATAGTAAAAGAGTTGTGAACGAAACGATTCTTGACAGATTAATGCTGTTGAAAAGTGGCGGTATTATTTCGAGACTTACCAATGTTGTTACCTTTACACGAGCGTAATAACATCACTATCATTTTGTTAGTTCGCAGAAGCATTTTAAACGAGCGATATGATTGGCCCCAAAATTCCATCAGGAAAATGAAATGGCTGGAAACACACCACGACTACAAATACAATTACATTTGTATAGCGCAAAAAGTATTATTCAATATCCGATTGCGCTTCATACAGTTCATGACCTATTTACAGTATAGACTCTTCAACCATAGAATACTCTTAACAAATAAGTTTTCAGTTCCATTTCGAAAAAGATGTCACGTTTGATATGTTGATTGTCTAAAGGAAGACACAAAATGACAATGACAGAATGAGAACGAAATTATCCGAGTAACTCGTGAGTATCGGATGTCGACATTAGATTTCGTGTATCCGATCAGGTATTTGATACGATGCTGATTGGGATCTAGTTATGCATACTTATGCAATTTAATTTGTTGGCGCCGCACTGAAGTGCGCGCCTATTATGGAATGGGAATTTATTTAGTTAGTGGTAGGAGCGGTTTTTAAGTTGATTGACAGTTGGGTTTTACTGTTATTTTATTATGATTAAAAAATGCAAAAGGATGGCGATTGCATAGGTGTTAAAATGTGATTTATGGTTGAATAGATTGTCTTCAATTTATCTTCAAAACATTATATCGGAAGAACGACAAATAAGTTTAATAACTGTTCCCGAATCGTTTACGTTTTCTGATTGGTTACCTGTAATATCATGTGCCGGAAATGTAAACATTCGGAGGAGTTCCGAATGAAATGTAAAATGTGTGGACCGGTAATTATGTGAATGGGAATTATTATGTTTTATGTTGTTTTGTTATGTTTACTGCATTAATAAACCATGAGGTAAGCTGTTTTCTTTAATTTAATTGATATTGGAATTAAATGTTCTCCTAACTTTATTTGTTAATGTGTTGAAGGTGACATTAGTAAAATGTTATTACGATTGCCCCCGAGTTGTTTTATTTTTAGAACCCTACGCGTATCCGGATGTTGCTATTTTTAGAACCAGAAGGTATTCCCCGCTATTCATAGGTCAATAATGGAATTTTATATCGTCGATTAATAGTTGGAAACATGGTGAAGTTTTCTCATGAATATACGTTTAAAATAAGTAAACACTAAAAGTGCACACTGACAATTGATTACGATACATCTAACAATTTGAGTCATTACAGTAAAACATGGATTATAAGTGAATTATATGCGTAAGAGAAGATTTTCTGTCGAAAAAACTAATGTCAACAATCAGCATGGAACTGGGATATTCGTATCAAAGGGCTATTCATGCAAGTATCCTTGAGTAGTTGTGTACGTTTATGTGTTCAAAAATGTTTGTTTTTTAATTTATCTTTGGAGTTCTTAAATCATTTTTATTTGCTAAATGTTTAGACAGCGTTTTAATATTTCAACATGTGCTATAAATATACATGTTACATACTTTACATCTAATTATAATGCACCAGTCAATTGTAACCACGCCCCCCCCCCCCATGTCCGAGGAATAGCTGGGACTTTCGGTCAACCCCGGGTAAAATCCTCGTCCTGCGGGGATGAACTGATGGTCAAATCCTTGCCATATGCCCCCGTACCCCAGGGAGCCTAGGTAAGGCATATTCCCGGCTATATTTTGCTCAAAGACAAAACCACCGCATTCACTCGGCAGTGCGAGGCCACCTGAAAGGTAAAAACACAGCCAATATCCCCTGCTATCCCCGGCATATCCCAAGACCTGGGGGGGGCCGTGGTTACAATTGACTGGTGCATTATGTACATGTTACATATTTTTAAATAAACTTATGTACATCATTTATGTATATGATATGAGTATGTTATATTTTATTTGATTGTTTTATCTTAGAAAAATATTAGACTTAAAAATACCCATTATTTGTTTTCAAACTGCATATTTTCAAAATAAACCTGTATTAAAAGATGTACATGGTTTCGGGCTGGAAGCCACGACAGCTTGGACACAAGCGACATTCATTTGCTTGGTGTAGGTCTCGTTGAACGACATACTGTTGTGAATCATTATCAACCATATGCACAACAACTACACATTTGTGCCTACCAACCCTTACTCTTGGCTAAAACGGATATTAGTGCAGAATGTATAATTAATACATGTACATTTGTATTTTACGGTTGTAGTTTCTGTTGGTTGATAATCAGAAGTCTAATTTCTTTCAGGCAGGAAAATGACTGAATATTACTATTATACGAAGAATTCCAGCCTGCATTAAATACTTTGTTGGATAATTGAGACAGATTTGACTATCCACAAGGCAGTAACATCTGATAGAGATGATGTGAGTATTTCATATAAAACATATTTAAGTTGTTGTTTGTTGTTTTATAAACTCACTGTATTCAATAATCCAGTGGTGGTGGTGGTGATGGTGGTGGTGATGATGAATTTTATTGATAAATTTAGTAATTTCCTTCATATTATATACATGTATGTATCAGCTTATTGTTGTTGTTTTTAAATAATGTTGAGAAATATTAAACTGTTTATATTTTATTTTGTATATGTATGGCAGTATTATTATCTATACAAATTAGTTAGAAAGTACTTTTCTTTTCTTTTACAGCACTAAACATTCTAGATGGGTGAAGAACCTGAAGGGGCATGAAAACCAAATCAGCATTGACTCAGCATTGAGTAATCATCTGTGCACACACTACAAGTACAAACGCATGGGAACAAACCAAATTTCAAATGTTGAAGAGTGAAGAATTATTGTGAAAAATTCTAAATGTTAGAATACCATTGACTTAATAAAACAAATAGACATCGATTACCAACAGAGACTGTTTACATGTTATAATATTAAAAAGACATTAGTTGAGAACTTTCACTCTGACATTTTTGGAGGGGCATTACCGCCTACTTAGTGTTCTTGTTTCTTTACATATTTTAATATAAAAGAACATTCATTGTTTTTAAATCTGAATTCTGAGTTAGTATCATAAGTAAAATTCATTTATTTGAATGATTACATTTCATGAATAAGTCCAATTAAGCCATATCAATTATTACAAGAAAAGGTTGATTTTTAAGCATTTTATTAGTTATGAAAATGTATAGTTACATGATATTATGTATATTTTCTTCAAAACTGAACGGTAAACTATCATAAATTGTCTTTTAAATTGTTCATTAGACATCATAGAAAATATTTAAAATGATTTCAGCAGGTTGTCTTATTATTAACTATTTTTTATGAATTTATAAAACTGCTATATATTTTCAAACATCGAAATACTGCTCGAAGACTCACAAGATCAATCAAAATGATTTTTTTCATGTGTATCAATAATATGTTCGGTTGAACTTAATTTTTCTGTTAACTGAAGTTTATTTTACCAGAAACTGTTGTGTTTATTTCATAATCTCTGATAATGTGAAAAAAAATCAATATAGACAAAATATTTTAATTCATGGTAAAAAATCTTCAAAATTTGGATAAAAGTCCCATAGTGTACCATGATAATAACTATGTTGTCAGTAAAAGCTTTATAAAAGTGTGTATTACTTATACCTTAATTCAGTTAAATAATTATATTATGGCCTTTAAGGAATTGTGTTTTCACATAGATTTCCTGTTATATTGAGCTTTGTCAATGTTTTTTGTTGTTTTGTATTATGTACAATTACTACTTCTATTTCCTAACTTTTGTCTCATTTGTCACATTGAATTGTTACATATTTAAGTGAAAAAACACACTATTTTTAAAGATGCACTCTTATTCCCAAATAAGACTTATCACAATTAATATTATTGTATTATTGTTTTGTTTGTTTTTTAAATGGGTTGATAGATGTCAACAACAATGTTTTTAATGAAGGATCTTGAGTTCAATTTGCTAATAAGAATGAACATAAAACATGGTATTTCTGCCTTGTGATACTATAGTAGACCACAGTAAATATTTTAGCAATCACCAATCATTTAATATTTGTCATGCATTCTGCTATTATAAACAGGGTCACAAGCTTGTTATCTGTAAACAATATTTCAGTAAATGCATTATTTACAGCACTGGGGATAGTGCCCGGAGCAGTTTACGCACAGCATTGCGACCGAGCAGCGCATTGCACCCTGGTCTGCCGCCCCGCTCACCCACCCGCCAATTTTTTATTCCGAAAAACACTGCCAATACACCCGCATTGGCATTCTACAGCACTGGGGATAGTGCCCGGAGCAGTTTACGCACAGCATTGCGACCGAGCAGCGCATTGCACCCTGGTCTGCCGCCCCCGCTCACCCCACCCGCCAATTTTTTTTATTCCGAAAAACACTGCCAATACACCCGCATTGGCATTCTACAGCACTGGGGCTAGTGCCCGGAGCAGTTTACGCACAGCATTGCGACCGAGCAGCGCATTGCACCCTGGTCTGCCGCCCCCGCTCACCCCACCCGCCAATTTTTTATTCCGAAAAACACTGCCAATACACCCGCATTGGCATTCTACAGCACTGGGGATAGTGCCCGGAGCAGTTTACGCACAGCATTGCGACCGAGCAGCGCATTGCACCCTGGTCTGCCGCCCCCGCTCACCCCACCCGCCAATTTTTTTTATTCCGAAAACCTGCCAATACACCCGCATTGGCATTCTACAGCACTGGGGATAGTGCCCGGAGCAGTTTACGCACAGCATTGCGACCGAGCAGCGCATTGCACCCTGGTCTGCCGCCCCCGCTCACCCCACCCGCCATTTTTTTTTATTCCGAAAAACACTGCCAATACACCCGCATTGGCATTCTACAGCACTGGGGATAGTGCCCGGAGCAGTTTACGCACAGCATTGCGACCGAGCAGCGCATTGCACCCTGGTCTGCCGCCCCCGCTCACCCCACCCGCCAATTTTTTTTATTCCGAAAAACACTGCCAATACACCCGCATTGGCATTCACAGCACTGGGGCTAGTGCCCGGAGCAGTTTACGCACACATTGCGACCGAGCAGTGCATTGCACCCTGGTCTGCCGCCCCCGCTCACCCCACCCGCCAATATTTTTTATTCCGAAAACACTGCCAATACACCCGCATTGGCATTCTACAGCACTGGGGATAGTGCCCGGAGCAGTTTACGCACAGCATTGCGACCGAGCAGCGCATTGCACCCTGGTCTGCCGCCCCCGCTCACCCCACCCGCCAATTTTTTTATTCCGAAAAACACTGCCAATACACCCGCATTGGCATTCTACAGCACTGGGGATAGTGCCCGGAGCAGTTTACGCACAGCATTGCGACCGAGCAGCGCATTGCACCCTGGTCTGCCGCCCCCGCTCACCCAACCCGCCAATTTTTTTTATTCCGAAAAACACTGCCAATACACCCGCATTGCATTCTACAGCACTGGGGATAGTGCCCGGAGCAGTTTACGCACAGCATTGCGACCGAGCAGCGCATTGCACCCTGGTCTGCCGCCCCCTTCACCCCAAAAGCCAGTTTTTTTTATTCCGAAAAACACTGCCAATACACCCGCATTGGCATTCTACAGCACTGGGGATAGTGCCCGGAGCAGTTTACGCACAGCATTGCGACCGAGCAGCGCATTGCACCCTGGTCTGCCGCCCCCGCTCACCCACCGCCAATTTTTTTATTCCGAAAAACACTGCCAATACACCCGCATTGGCATTCTACAGCACTGGGGATAGTGCCCGGAGCAGTTTACGCACAGCATTGCGACCGAGCAGCGCATTGCACCCTGGTCTGCCGCCCCCGCTCACCCCAAAAGCCATTTTTTTTATTCCGAAAAACACTGCCAATACACCCGCATTGGCATTCTACAGCACTGGGGATAGTGCCCGGAGCAGTTTACGCACAGCATTGCGACCGAGCAGCGCATTGCACCCTGGTCTGCTGCCCCCGTCACCCCACCCGCCATTTTTTTTTATTCCGAAAAACACTACCAATACACCCGCATTGGCATTCTACAGCACTGGGGATAGTGCCCGGAGCAGTTTACGCACAGCATTGCGACCGAGCACCGCATTGCACCCTGGTCTGCCGCCCCCGCTCACCCCACCCGCCATTTTTTTTATTCCGAAAAACACTTCCAATACACCCGCATTGGCATTCTACAGCACTGGGGATAGTGCCCGGAAGTTTACGCACAGCATTGCGACCGAGCAGCGCATTGCACCCTGGTCTGCCGCCCGCTCACCCCACCCGCCAATTTTTTATTCCGAAAAACACTGCCAATACACCCGCATTGGCATTCTACAGCACTGGGGATAGTGCCCGGAGCAGTTTACGCACAGCATTGCGACCGAGCAGCGCATTGCACCCTGGTCTGCCGCCCCCGCTCACCCCACCCGCCATTTTTTTTATTCCGAAAAACACTGCCAATACACCCGCATTGGCATTCTACAGCACTGGGGCTAGTGCCCGGAGCAGTTTACGCACAGCATTGCGACCGAGCAGCGCATTGCACCCTGGTCTGCCGCCCCCGCTCCCACCCGCCAATTTTTTTTAATACGAAAAACACTGCCAATACACCCGCATTGGCATTCTACAGCACTGGGGATAGTGCCCGGAGCAGTTTACGCACAGCATTGCGACCGAGCAGCGCATTGCACCCTGGTCTGCCGCCCCCGCTCACCCCACCCGCCAATTTTTTTTTTCCGAAAAACACTGCCAATACACCCGCATTGGTTCTACAGCACTGGGGATAGTGCCCGGAGCAGTTTACGCACAGCATTGCGACCGAGCAGCGCATTGCACCTGGTCTGCCGCCCCCGCTCACCCCACCCCTGGTCCGCCCCCGCT